>NC_055978.1:19790599-19793843 GCF_018492685.1 Alosa sapidissima | reverse complement strand
CCTGTCTGCCCCCTCTCTCTCTCTCACTCTCTCTCTCTCTCTCTCTCTCTCTCTCTCTCTCTCTCTCTCTCTCTCTCTCTCTCTCTCTCTCTCTCTCTCTCTCTCTCTCTCTTCCATCTTTTCACACATCTATTGCATATTATTGGTTAATTACTTTTTGAGAGATGCTTGTTTGCTTTCCTGGAACTAGGTGCGGAGAGCTTTATATTGATGTGGTGTGTGTGTGTGTGTGTGTGCTTGTGTGTGTATCTGTGACAGTGTTTGTGTCTGTGTGTGTGAGTGTGTGTGTGTGAGTTTGTGTGTGTGAAGCGGCAGGGACACACACGTGAGAGGTTAAGGTTGCGTAGCCCCAGCTAACAGGGGAATTAATCTGCCAGGATGAGGGGGACTGGTGATGGCAGTAGAGGCGGGGTGGGGAGGGGAGGGGGGTCTTTATTTACCAGAACAAAGGGCCTCATTTGTAATGCACCCCCCCCCCCCCCCCCCCCCCATCCTACAGCTTCATTGTCTGGCTAGCCAACAACAGGAGCTAGGAATAGTGTCCTGTCTTTGAGCTTTCGACAGCTTTTTTAGGCTTGAGGAAATGAAGAAAGCGTGCATCTCTCAGCCACACAGAATCCTCTTAGTTATTCCTCTTACCTGCATCATGTGCAGGAGGCCCTCCAGCTGGTGATTGCTGCGCATAGTCATGTTCAGTGTGTGTGTGTGTGTGTGTGTTTGTGGTGCAGATGTATTACTGCATATTTCTAATCAGAATGCTAAGTGTCTCTGAGCACTAGACTTGCCAAAGTGAATTAATTTGGATTTGGAATGCAAATGACTCCAGCATGAACCAGCAGCTTAGTGTGCAATGCAGCTGTCCTGTTGGAGGGACGTACACACACACACACACACACACACACACACACACACACACACTCAGTCACACACCTTTGTTCAGTGTTTTGCAGCACTAAACCTTATACAGGCACACAATTCACAAGTTAAAAGCATCCACTGGACACACACACACACACACACACACACACACACATTCACTGAGATAACCTGGAGCAGTCCATTCATTTGCTTAGTTAGTCAGTAGGCATGCCACACAGGGCTGGGCTGCTCTCCTTTATGTCAGGGAGTCCTATAGGTGCTGTTTGCTTCTCTGCCTCGCTGTACTCTGCCTTTGTACAGAGGGCTTTGGAGGGGAGGAGAGAGAGGAGAGGACTGGGGTGCAGCAGGCTTGTCATTTGATTAACTGAGAGAATTTTTAAAAAGGAATGAAAGGTGATTTAATATCGCAGCTTGGTCTCATCAACTCCGTTCTCTCTCTCTCTCTCTCTCTCCTCTCTCTCTCTCTCTCTCTCTCTCTCTCTCTCTCTCTCTCTCTCTCTCTCTCTCTCTCTCTCTCTCTCTCTCTTCCCCTCTCTCCTTCTTTCCTTTCTCACTCTCCCCTCTCATCCACTCTCTTCCTCGCTCTCTTGCCGCTCTCTCTCTTTTCTCCCCTCTGTCTCTCTTCTTTTCCTCCTCACTCCCTCCCTCTATTCCTCCTTCTCTTCCACCTCCCTCCCTTCCTCTGTCTCTCTCTTTCTCTTCTCTCCCTCCCTCCTCTCCTCTCCTCTCCTCTCCTCTCCTCTCTTCTCTGTCTTCTTCAGCAGCAGCAGCTTATTAGTTCTAACTATATAGCATGCATAATAAAACCGCTCATTTGCTCATTAATATTAAAATTATCATATTGAGAGCCATGGGCATTAAGATCAATCAAATCCTGGGATTTCCAGGTCAGATTCGGGTTGTGCTTATGAGTTTTTTTTTTTTTTTTTTTTTTTTTTTTTTTTTGCTTTTTCTTTTTCTTCTTTCTCCCCCTTTCAGAATCCTTTTTTCCACAAGACGGAAAGCAAAAAAAAAAAAAAAAAAAAAACCTACGTCAGCCCCCCCCTGCCCCACCCTCTGAAATAATACAGAGATAAAGTGTAATATTCAACCAAAGGTTATTATTTGTAGGGCCTTGCTGTGCGTTTTAATTAAAAAAGGAAATCTTATAGGTTTAAGAGAGTGGGAAGAGCAGATTTATTTTTTTCTCCACAAAGACGTCCTGGTATGACATATGCATGTTGCTGCCCAGTGTTTATAAGCAGCAATATGTCATTTCACGCAGGACTACAAAAACTACTATGAATTGGATACTGGTGCTTTGTGCCATGCAACTGTGCTGTTCATAAACTATATTATTGATTATATGTGTCTAGGCTAATATACTGCCCATTTATGATTTCACTTATAGCACTTTTTAAACCCCTTTTTTTACAACAGGACTGTCTATAGAGTTACTTAGGGCAGCACGGGAGTGTGTGTGTGTGTGTGTGTCAACACCACCTTATTTAACAGCAACGAAAGCATCTTTCCTCTCTCTAATGGGACAGCCATTTCCCTTGCTTATTAGCTAGCAGTTTATGTTAAAGACCTCTCCTTCTATTTTGTTCATCATTAACTTAATGTTCTATTCAGTACATAAAGCATGGAGCGCTGGATTTAACTATGTGCGTGCGTGCGTGCGTGCGTGCGTGCATGCGTGCGTGCGTGCATGCTCACGCGCATATGTTTGTGCATAATGTTTGTGTATCATATTGTTTAAATCTTATTTTATTTAGAGACCGATATACTTTTAACATTTTAATCCTGGTGTGTTTGGTTAATTGTGTGTGTTTGTATGTGTGTGTGTTTGTTCCCCCAGAATGCAGTGCGTCACAACCTCAGCCTGCACAAGTGTTTTGTGCGTGTGGAGAACGTCAAAGGGGCCGTGTGGACAGTGGACGAGATGGAATACCAGAAGAGGCGCTCCCAAAAGATCACAGGGTGAGTTTAGAACACACACCACACACACACACACACACACACCCGTATGTGCAAATTCATATTTTCAGTTAAACATTCCTACCAGTACATTTGCTGTGGCATTTCACACATAGCTGAAATAGCATGTGCTCATACACTTAAATCTCTCTCACTGTACACTAACATAAAACTCCATCGCTCACACACCAGCCACACACACACACACACACACACACACACACACACAAGCATACTCATCAGTGGTTGGTCCTATAGTAATAGTATATAGTGCACAGTATGTTTAGGACAGTGTACTTGTGTACTAGTATGATGGTGTATAGTGTAAAGTCCCGGTATGATGTTTCCATGCGCTGTGTGCTGGCTGATGTCTGATCCCCACCTGTCCCCTCATCTGTCTCCCCAG
>NC_055978.1:19775599-19785599 GCF_018492685.1 Alosa sapidissima | reverse complement strand
TTAGGAGGTAAATTAATTGGCTGGACTGATGAGCTGAAGGTCGTTTCCTCCCAGTGCTGGTGTGTGTGTGTGTGTGTGTGTGTGTGTGTGTGTGTGTGTGTGTGTGTGTGTGTGTGTGTGTGTGTGTGTGTGTGTGTGTGTGTGTGTGTGTGTGTGTGTGTGTGTGTGTGTGGCGGGACGCCGTGCGCAGCTCCTCCGAGCGCAGGGTTAATAAGCTGACAGTAACACAGGACCAGATAGCAGCCGGCACCAGGGGCTGTTTTCCAGCCCGCAAGAGGCCTCTGCTGTTGACACTCGCGTGCCTCGTCTCCGTCCTCCCGATCCTCTTCAGAAATGTGCCACACACACACACACACACACACACACACACACACACACACCTACCCCCAGCTTTCTCGTGGGTAGAAGGAGAAGAAAAAAGAAGGGAGGGAAAATAAATAATAAAATAAAATATGGCTACCCCATCCTCTTCCCCTTACAAGATCTGAATATTAATTTATTTTGCTATAAATATTAAAGCAATCTGTACCTTTTAAAAATTCTTTTCAAATTCAAAGTCCCCCCCCCCCCCCTACCCCACCCCCCCAGCTGCATTGAAGAAGCCTCGCCCAGGAGAGAGCTGCCAACAGACACCTCCTAATGCGGAGACTTGCTTGATAAGGTTTTTTTTTTTTTCTTCCTCTTCTGCGGTCCGGGGGGATTTCCCCGATGCATCCGACGTGTCAGAAATAATTAGGTTTTGTCAGATTTATCATCATGGCACAAACCCTCTCTCCTAAGATGAGGCCTGGATCATGTTAAGCCTTGTTTGTGTGTGACAGTCCTATTATTCTTGTTAGTAGTCCAACTTCCCGACAACCCTCTCTCCCTCTCTCTCTCTCTCTCTCTCTCTCTCTCTCTCTCTCCCTCTCTCTCTCTCTCACCCTCTTTTGCTCTGTCCTGCCCTCTCTTGCTCTCTCTCGCCCTTTCTCTCTCTCTTTCTATCTCTCTTTCTTTCTCTCTCTCTCTCTCTCTCTCTCTCTCTATATGTCTGGGTTGGGTTTTTTCCTTTCCTTCTTTCCTCGTGTTACTGGCCTTGCTGTGTTATTGACAGACACGGCAGATAGGCATCTGATGTTATGCGTCCAATGGGGGTGATGGGGGTGGGGGGAGACGCGGCCCCCTTGTGCCAGAGTTGAAGGTGTCGAGGCTGGGCTTGATTAATGGGACTGCTGCCTGTTGGCTGTTTTCCGGAGAACCCTTGTGCCACCGACGCCTCGGCATGTTAAAGAGGGGGCCGCAATTTCTATTAACGAGATAAAATATACATGGATGTACTCACACTTCCTCTCTAATGCACACACACACACACACACACACACACACACACACACACACACACACCGTGAGAGACACACATACACACACACACACTACAATATACACACAAACACTTGCATATGCCACTAGTGATTGCAAAACATGTCTGGGTCTTCTACTGCACCAATACACAGACATACACAGTTCATCTGTTATAGTAAATATATACTATATACTAAAGCTACCATAGATAATTGCTGAGGTCTAAAGTGACATGATACCCCAGTTCCACATCACTCAGACACACACTCACATGCAAATACAACATCAAAAACAGAGTGTGTGTGTGTTGAAATATATTTGAATAATAACACAAAAATGTGTTTTGTGTATAAGAAAGAAAGAGCGTGTTTTCTTAAGTCTGTGTGTGTGTGTGTGTGTGTCCGTGTGTACTTGCCACGGACAGGGTAAAGGCCTCATATAAAACTTTCTCGCCGCGTCTTCCGCCATGTCTTGTCTCTAATTACCTTTAACAAACAGCAGCGTGACACAGAGCAGTGATCTGACAGCACTCAGACTTGTGAGCAAACTACTCAGATATTTATGAGAGGATGTACCTCTGCACAGCACACAGCATCCTTAGTACAGACACACAGATATGCAGAGAGGAAGGAGTGTGAGTCAGAAGAGGAGGAGGAGGAGAACGAGAGTGAAAGAAGGAAAAAAAGAAAGAGGAAAGTGAAAGCAAAGGGATGAATTGCATTATGGGAGTTTGTTCCTCATCTTTGCCCCCTCCTCTTTTCCAGGTCCTCTATCCACGTCAAGGAGGAGCCACTCAACATGGATGACGACGACTGTCCGATGTCGCTGGTGACGACAGCCAATCACAGTCCAGAGCTGGAGGAGGATCGTGAGCTGGAGGAGGGCAACCTATCGGAGGACCTGGAGTGATGGATGAGCCCCACCTTTTCAACCCTTCTCAGTATAACAAACCACACCAATTATGTCTGTCCAGATTAGCCACAAGGCCACGTCCATAGAACAAACCCCCCTTCCCCGTCTCAAACCACTCTGTTACCAAAACAAGCCCAGGAGATTGGAGGTCAGACTATTTATTGAGCATGTGTCCAGGAAGAAAGAGAAACGGCCCAAAGAAACTCTTTACTGAAGCCTCCGGGAGTCAGTAAGAACCAGCATGAGATGTCTGGTTGTTTTTTGGGGGGAAAAACAAACAAACTGTACAAAGCAGACAAAACAAAAAACAATACAAAACAAACACACACTACAAAGAAAAAAAAAAGACTTTTTTTTGTTTCCGTCTCTCGAGCGAGCAGCTTGGACAACATCAGGCTGGAGAAACAAGCAAACACAGGCACACAAGCGGTGCGGACGTTTTTAAAAAAACTCACAAGGATTCCAAACGACCGAGCCTGACTTATATAAAAAATAATGGCCTCATGTACTGCCAAAAAAGAAGACATTTTATGTTTGTGAATATCCCACCTGCAGTAGTTGTTGATGTTAGAGACAATTGCTGGTTCAATTTAAATTGTTCTGTTTTCATTTGCACAGGAGTAGTATCAGATATTAATGTCACTGCCTGTACGTTGCTTCAGAAAGTTTTAAAAACATTGTTTTTTGTTATCGTTTCAGTTCTTTTTCTTAACCATGCCTTTCGGATATTTTTGTTGTCCTTTTTTTTGTTGAGTTACAAAAGAAGCGCCAACTGTAAATTCCCATTTCTGAATTCTCAAAGAGAGAAACACCACACGGTTTCACGACTGTTGCAGCTGTCCAAAAAAAAAAACAGAAAAGAAAAAGAAAGAAAAAAATAGGTCTCTATCTTTGTGCTGGGACGTGACGTGATAAGTTGAGATGTAACTGTTTGTGAGTACCACGCTACTAGAAGAAGGAAAAAAAAACGAAACCAAGAAAAAAATGGCTTAGGGATGCATTTCTGCGTATTCTTCTACCGTTGTCTTTTACCTCCTCTTTGGAAAAGCTTTGTCTACCTGCAAACAGTCACAGGCAACAGCTGCAAACCAAAGCCTACACTATCAATGGCCAATAGATTAGTCAGAAGGTACACCTTCTGTAACTTTAACCTATTACAAAGAGAAGCTTTTTTTGTTTGTCTGCTAACTACCTTTGATGAACCTCTGGGATTGTCTCTAATACCCTGTACAAAGATTTTCGGACAGAGGAGCCGATTTTAAATGTATAATTTGATGAGGAGTCGTAGAGGGTCCACTTTTGGGAGGGAGTTATATTGTGTGTATTAGGGGAGGGGAATTGTTGTCGTCTAGCCGAAGGTACATATTGGGAACCATTAATGAGCAGCTATAGATGGACCATGACCAAAACTAATATTTGTGTATCAGTGGAAGTACAAAAAACATGTTGTTGTTGATGTTGTTGCTGTGGAGATATTTTTTTTATTTTATTTTTTCTGTATCACTTTTTAATTTGTAATTTTTTTATTTTTCTAACTTTATTCTTTGTTTTTGATCACTTGTGTTGCCATTGTGTTATTGTTTTTCTAGTGAATGTGTACTGTTCTGTGGGACTGTCAATGAAACGTCACGTCTTTCTATCGCCATTCTGCCAGCGTAGGGCTGGTCGAGCGCAAAACCGAAACTGAAAAAAAAAAACATTGTAACCAAACATTTTATGATATCTAGATAAGCCAAAAAATCAATTTTCTCAAGTTGTGGTAAGACGCGATGTGGCTTGGTCATTGTGTAAAAGCAAATAATAATAGCCATTATAGCGAGGGTTCCAGAGGAAGAAAAATACAATTCTTTTCTAGGTGATTTTTGCTTCATAGCACGACATTGAGCTCTGTCTGTATAAACCAGCCTGTCGACTGCGGAGACTCACCCTCTGTCAGCTGTGAGGCCTCATGTCATGTTTGAGGTAAAGGAACAGGTTGATACGTACATGTAGCTGTGGTTGCGGTATGGTTTTTCTATGTAGCGAATATCATCTAGAAAAGTGCACGTCGCTTTAACACTCACGTTTCTTCAGTCAAACCAAAGTAACACAAATTCTGCCTCTACGTATACGTGATAGAACTGCTTCAACTGTGCACCAGATCGAAATCTCGCACGCAGTCCAGTTAGATATTTTTTGTTTATTTACTTTAATTCTTTTTTTTTCCTTTAGCTTTTTTCATTTTTCTCTTTTTAGTCTGCCGACTTTCCCGGTCCTCATTCATGGCCAACTACCAATGCAGAAGGGTGTCTACAACCTAAAAATGCTTTGTATTGTATTTACAATATTGATGTGTGTCTACTTTAAATGTATGGGGAAATTCCGTGCATATGTTTGATTTCCAGTGTGGTGCCACAGTCAAGAGGTTTGATGATAGAGCTTAGTGTGAGTGTGCACACACACACAAACACACACACACCCACACACACACACACACACACACACACAGGCACTTATACACACACACACAGGCAATTGTGTACTTATAAAGTACACAAATATAAATGCACACTTACACATGCTCATGCACACATACAGACACACACACAGACACACACACACACACACACGCACACACACACACCAGTTCCACTCAAAGACGGAGCTGGGCCCAGGAACAAAGCTTATTCCTCCCGATTTGCTGGAGTCAGCGAATCGACTTGAAAACGACGTTCATAATAATCTTATCACACCAAATATACGGACGCCGTGTCTTTCAAATAAAAAAAGGAAGGCTTTCTCCCACCCACTTACCCAAAAAAAAGGCTTTCTAAAGAAAAAAAGCTTCTACCTCTGCACAACGATATATAATTTTTTTTTTTCTTTCCCAACAATTACGTCAGATTGCACGTCTAACCCGAACGCCACAAGAGCTCTCTTTCTTCACTCTGCTCTCTCTCTGCTCTTCTGGGCTGGTCTCCATGGACACGGCCGTCAGGCGGTTTACATTCCCTGTGTCAGACCTGGCAGATTTGCTTTGTGAAAAGTTGTCCTCGAACATTTGTAGAATGATTATGTAAAAAAAAAAAAAAAAAAACTCGACCTGTAAGGGGATATTGTGTTTAAAAAAATGCATGTCTAAACTCATTTGGTGGACTGGAAAAAGCATCTAAATGTGAAGCATTGGGATGGTGGCCTACTGTTAGCGTACCATGCATATGAATGCATACCTCAGCTGTGTTGCTTTGGAAAGGACAAAAATGACTCTACCACAGAATGCATATAACCTGTAGATTTTGCATGGGTTTTGTAAAAATGAACAAAAAAAATATTAAAAAAGACAAAAAAAAGAAAAAAAGTCTAAAATAGTTGCTTGCACACAATACCAGGAAGACCTCCAGAAATGCAGTCTGCTCCCTCTCTAGATATTAGGATTGTCTGGGATTCTTCTGGGATGATTCGTCTGTATTTTGATAATTGTGCATATTATGTATAAAAAACATTGTTGGTGGACCCATAAAAATTTACCAGACATTTTTTTTCTAAGCTGAGAAAAAAAAGAAATCAGTGTTTCTTTTCTGAGTTTCATGAAAGATTTTTACTGTTCTCTCTCTCTCTCCCTCTCTCTCTCTCTCTCTCTCTCTCTCTCTCTCTCATTGCTTGCTAAGACTAGCAACCCTGCTTTCTTTCTGCATCTGCTTTGCGTAGCTGTAAGGCTTTAAACTAATGTGTGTATTTATTGCTTGTACCTCTGTGAATACGTTATGAAGCATCATGTCTGGCCGTTGAGTCTCATATCCTTTCTACTCTCTAATAATCGGGAAAATGATCCCCTGTGTATACAGTAAATTGGAACTGTAGCAAAAAATGTTTATGTAATTGGTGAATAACTTTTTTTAATCGGTCTTTATATTTTTTTGTTTTGTTTTGTTTGATTGTTTTCATTCTCTTGTTTTCATTTTTTTATTTTGTTTTGATTGAGGGTAACTCATTTTTGATACTTTTCATTACCGTGTACTGTGTCCATATGTTTAAGATAGGAGAGTAGAGGTCATCATTGAGAGTCGTAAAAAAAAAAAAACAAGCTGTTATTATTTTCTGTATCCATGGCTTTTTTTCACTGCTGAAGAAAAATAAAGGACCAAAACTTAGGAAATTTGAAAAAGCAACTGTCTACCTCGAACACCGGGGAGTGCCGCACTTTTCTTGCATCAATCCATCCATCCATCTTTCATCCACACGAAAGCTGATGCTGTGGAAATTGAGGGTCATTACACTTTCATGCCTTGTGCAGGACAGAATAGCTGCTGAGAATGAAGAGGGTGAGAGAAAACGAGAAAGGCAGAGAGATATGGTGAAGAAGTCATGAAAGAATAAACAATGAAAGTTTAATGGTCATGTTACAAGCCTTTGTTGCAGCCTTCCAACACCTCATGTGTTGTTTAGATAAAACTGGGATAGATATGTGTGTGTGTGTGCGTGTGCGTTTATTGTGTGCAAGCGTGGGTTTATAATGCATGTTTCTGTGCAATAATAATGTCTGTGAGTGTGCATACTGTATGTCTGTGTCTGTGTGTGTGTGTGTGTGTGTCTGTAAAATAGGCTGGGCTCATGTGGGGTGAGGCTGTCTTTGATCCGAAGTGGGCTTTGGCCCAGCAGACAGTTGTAGTTGAAACGGTTGTTTGCTGGTTGCCTGTGTTGTGCCCTCCCTGGAAAAGTGCTAGACACTCCTCCTTCTCCTCCTCCTCCTCCTCTCCTCTCCTCTCTGCGGTGTCTCTTCACGCCAGGCCACATGGTAAACTGTGTCATACATACTGTATATGGCACATTGTCCAGTGCTACATAATAAATGAAGTTTATGCAAAGCAAATTTTGCTCACTCACACACTACGGGTTAGGTTTTCACATTCATTGCGGGTGTATGACTGTGTGTCTGACTGTGTAGCATGTGTGTGTATATGTGTACAGTGCGTGTGGCATGTGTACAGTGTGTGTGTGCCTGTCTGTGTGTCTCTGTCATGGTATGAGTGCGTTTGTGTTTTTGCGGCATGTGTGTACATGTGTACTCTGTGTGTGTGTGTGTGTGTGTGTGTGTGTGTGTTACCACGCCAGTGTCAGTTGTTGTGTTGTGTTTGAGCCTCGGCTTAAGAGGAATTCCAGTCTAATTCCCTGGTAATCACCGGCTTCTCCCCCAACCCCTTAATTGACTCCACTTCATTTGTCTCTGCTCTTTTTTCGGCTAATTTCTGCAAGCCGCCCTCAAAGACATCTTCTCTTTCCCCCGTGTCAAAAATCATCAGCTGATCTAATAGAGGATCAGCTGAGCCTGTGTCACTGGAACAGACTGGGGCACACGGCACTTTCGACCTTTTAAAGCAACAGTGAGTCGTTTTCATCTGTAGTCTGTAAGATAATTAGTGAAAAGCCAACAGATTTGCCATGCAAGTGCCAACTATAGCACAGTTGGCCCCACTAAAAGCTAGCTAGCATATTAACGCATAAATGAATGCATAAAATGCATTTTGGTGCTATATTTAGTAAGTGTCGTTTTAGTTGATTTTACATTAAGGGGCTTTTATCCTGGATCACATACTGTAACTACATAGTGAGGTAGTGGGAGGGACAGGTGTCTTTACCTGTCCCACACACTATTATATATCATCCAAATAAACTTCAGGATGATTAAAAATCTCTAGTGATTTAGAGAAACATCTATCATAGAGTGGCAAAAACCTATATGCCATTGCCTCAAGTGCCATGTTGTTTCCCATGAAGCGCTAAGCAGTGCGGCATCCATGATGGTGTGCTGCTGGTGCTCTGTGGGGAGATGAGAGCAGCTTTACACGCAGGCTGCCCAGACGGCTGGACCCCAGTAGAGGCCTGCTCCGTCATTTCAATCGGAGAGAGTATGCATTGGCTCCAAACAACAGCAATTGGCTCGCTGTCCCCATGGTGTTGTCTCTTCGCTCACTCTCTTTCGATCTCTCTGTCTCTGTCTCTTACATACATGAATGCATGAATTACACTCTTTCTCTCACGTCTGCACATACTCTGTATCTTTATCTCTCTCGTTCACAGACACACACTCATACACGCACACACACACATATTGGTCTGTACCCAATCTCTCTCTCTCTCTCTCTCTCTCTCTCTCTCTCTCTCTCTCTCTCTCTCTGGCTGTCATTGTTGTTGCGCCTGCACTGCTCTGGCGTTCCACTGCTCTGGCTCTCTGGGCGTAGTGGGCCTGCATGCCACTGCTATTTATGCTCTCGGAAGTGTTTGGGAATTCAAGTGAGGGAGCGCATACTCTCTATCACACACACACACACACACACACACACACACACACACACCACGCGAATGCAACAAGGACTGCCTGTGTACTACACAGCATCAGAAGCGGGATTCGACATGAAAGCCTTGCGCGTGGATACAGGCCCCTCTTTCAAAGGCCATGAAATAATAATGTGTTGTGGTTGGAGCCGGCCATGAGTGAGTCACACACACACACACACACACACATGCTGTTCTTCATAAAGTGGAGTTATTTACAGTGTGATGAATAAAAGAAAAGGGGTGGCAGCGCCAAACCTCTTTCCTCAGTCGCAGAGAAAGAGGAGGCACTTTATATAACAGGGAGATGGGTGTGTGGGGAGGGGGAGGGCTTGATTCGGGGGTGGTGGGTACTGGGGAGATGTGGTGAAATAGGTCATCACTACTCTTCAGGAAGGGTCCTTAGTGTACGCAGGGATAAGTGGGGAGGAAGGAAAGATATTTAAATGTGTCACAATCAAGAAGAAGAAGAAAAAAGATATAGAATATTACAGGCTATATAGATATATCATTTCGGAAGGCTTCTTACAATTGATATATTGTTTTTTTCATTATGGTGGCATTCTTGCACAAAACTGGATTTAAGTAAATAAGAGAACAATATAAAACCAAATAAATATGTTTAGAATTGCAATTAAATATTTCAATTTCTAAAATATTTCATATTTGGATATAGGCCTTGATTGGCTAACATCAGCATCAGTATGACGAGTCAGTGAGCAGTGCTAATGAAATAGCTGTGTGTGGTATCCAAAAGGTTTTATTATTATTATTATTGTCGACTATTTTGCAAATGCAAAATTATAATTATTTAATTAATTGTAATAACAAAAATCTATTTCCTTCCTTCCTGCAAGCACACCTTGCCGTTTTAAACTGCTTATTTATTTGCCTTCGCTAGAAGACACTAGACACATTTATCGATCACTAACACATACGCACACGTGTGTGTGTGTGTGTGTGTGTGTATACGTCCCCAAAAGTGCCCCCATCTTTCTCACCCACAGCACCCGCTCGCCTGTCCCCTCTGCCCCTCCCAGCCTGTCCTGATGGATGGCGCGTGCACTCCTCTCTCTCCATCTTCCTGCCCCAGGGCGGTGAAATTGCCTGCTAAACAGGCCGCGGCATCGGGCGGCGGCTAATTGAGACGATCATTATTATAATTGCGGCTCCTGAAAAGCGTGCGTCTTAAATAATTTGCATGGGGGCCTCTCGCTCTTCAACTGATATTGGACGCGGTGCGAAAAATAATTGCATGGCTCCGAGGCACGTTTGGGTCGGTTGGTCGGTCGGTTGGGCGGGCGGGTGCGTTTGGTTTGGTCCTTTCGGTTGGGCAGGGAGCCACCATCACTCCTTCTCTCTTTCTTTTTCTCCCTCCATCACTCCTGTCCGCTCCACTGCTCCCGGTCACTTTGGGGTTGTGACTACCGAGGAA
>NC_055978.1:19763099-19770599 GCF_018492685.1 Alosa sapidissima | reverse complement strand
AACTAGTGAACAAGCGAGTGCGTCTGAGGCCTTTCCGCCTTCCGCCTCCGCATTTGATGTTTTTAAACAATTTATATTTGTTATCATATCAAAGCGGAAGCGTGCGGTTATCAAAAGCCGGCCGAGGAACATGCCGCCTCCGGCCTTCTTCCACTGTGCCCATTCCTTATTCCATTTTATCTCTCTTGGTTTTTGACTAATGCCAGTAACCGCTACCGGTAATAAAGTGCTTGTTAAGGCTTGGCGCTGATGCCTGCGAGCAGCCGCTTTGATACATTGTCATCCTATTTGGCAGCACTTCCTGATTACCTCACCGCCAGTGCATGTTTATTGATTGGGAGTTAATAAAGCCTGTGCGCGGTGTGGTGTGTGTGTGTGTGTGTGTGTGTGTGTGTGCGCGTGTGTGTGCGTGTGTATGTGTGTGTGTGTGTGTGTGTGTCTGTGTGTGTGTGTGGGTGTGTATTGGATGTGTTTGTGTGTGTGTGTGTGTGTGTGAGTATGTGTGTGAGAGAAACAGAGAGAAAGAGGGTATGTGTGCTTGCATCCGTGTGTGAGAAAGAGGGGGAGAATGTATCTGTTTGCATGTGTGTGTGTGTGTGTGTGTGTGTGTGTGTGTGTGTGTGTGTATGTGTGTGTGAGGAAGGGGGAGGGGGGGGCAACTGTGTTTTCTCCCTTTGATGTGCGCGCGGGTGTATTGTTGCCGGCGTGTAAGCAGGACGTGTCATGTCAGCATGTGTTCTGGGCTCGTGCACTGGAGCAGTGGGAGAGTTGGCCGTCTCTGAGCAGGTGCTGCTGTGGTGCTGCTATACCGTCTATGCCACGAGGGACCGTACACACCTACAGAGAGACACAGGGGACGCCAGGCAGCCCTGCTACTGCTGCTGCTGCTGCTCCTGCTCCTGCTCCTGCTCCTGCTCCTGCTCCTGCTGCTCCTGCTCCTGCTGCTGCTCCTGCTCCTGCTCCTGCTGCTCCTGCTGCTGCTACTGCTGCTGCTGCTGCTCCTGCTCCTGCTCCTGCTGCTGCTGCTCCTGCTGCTCCTGCTGCTGCTCCTGCTGCTGCTCTGGCTCCTGCTCCTGCTCCTGCTCCTGCTGCTCCTGCTGCTGCTCCTGCTGCTCCTGCTCATGCTCCTGCTCCTGCTCCTGCTGCTCCTGCTCCTGCTGCTCCTGCTGCTGCTGCTGCTCCTGCTCCTACTCCTGCTCCTGCTGCTCCTGCTCCTGCTCCTGCTCCTGCTCCTGCTCCTGCTGCTCCTGCTCCTGCTGCTGCTCCTGTTACTGCTCCTGCTGCTGCTGCTGCTGCTCCTGCTCCTGCTTCTGCTCCTGCTCCTGCTCCTGCTCCTGCTGCTCCTGCTCCTGCTGCTCCTGCTCCTGCTCCTGCTGCTGCTGCTCCTGCTCCTGCTCCTGCTCCTGCTCCTGCTCCTGCTGCTCCTGCTGCTCCTGCTCCTGCTGCTGCTGCGGCTGCGGCTGCTCCTGCTGGTCTCTGCTGCTGCTGCTGCTGCTCCTGCTCCTGCTGCTGCTGCTGCTCCTGCTCCTGTTACTGCTCCTCCATCTGTTTTACTCCCTCTCTCTCTCTCTCTCTCTCTCTCTCTCTCTCTCTCTCTCTCTTGTTTCCTCTTCCTCCTTCCACCAACACAACAGAGGTCACAGTCAAGACCCTTCTCTTCTGGTGGAATTGGTGGAATGATTGACCTAATACTCTATGTTCTAATGATACTTTTGAAATCTTCAAAAAGTGTACACTGATGTATCTGTTTACATTATTTCTAACTAATTACAGTGCATGAAAATGCACTGTACTGTTCTTCCTAGGCAACTTCTTCTTCTTATTACAGTGCATGAAAATGCACTGTACTGTTATTCCAAGGCTTTTTACAGTGCATGAAAATGCACTGTACTGTTCTTCCTAGGCTTCTTATTCTTCTTCTTCTTCTAACGCATTTAATGCAGCTTCAACCGTTTAACGTAGAAACTTCATTCAAACTATGTTACGTAGGTCTTACTTGGGACATGGGTGCTATGTATTTTTCAGCTTTGTAACTTTTATACTTTTTAAACTATTAATTAAAAACTAGTCAAAATTTCCCCATAGACTTAACATGGGCTGATGACATCACAATAGAGCCGTTAAGCAATTAGAATCCTATGGCAGGTGTTCGGGCCACCTGGACCAACTGCCAGTCTCAGGCTTTAAGCATACAAACTGGCCCTATTAAGACTACACATCCTGTTCAACTGCTTCCTCTGCCAAAAACTGTTTCAAAATAAAAGTCCTCACCACAATATTTCACTGTTAAACAATTTAACCCTTTAAACTACTGAACTTTTTAACTGTTTAGCCATTGTAACTGTTACTTGTCATCAACTATGATTCCTACCCACTGTAGCTAGTTAGCTAAGTTAGCTAAGTAACATGGTTAGCATAGTTAGCATGATAGCATGTTAGCATGCTAGTTAGCATTTTTAGCAAAACTACAAAAAATGATTAGCTAAGTTAGCTAAGTCACATGGTTAGCATAGTTAGCATGCTAGTTAGCATTTTTAGCAAAACTACTTAAAATGATTAGCTAAGTTAGCTAAGTCACATGGTTAGCATAGTTAGCATGCTAGCATGCTAGTTAGCATTTTTAGCAAAACTGCTTAAAATGATTAGCTAAGTTAGCTAAGTCACATGGTTAGCATAGTTAGCATGCTAGCATGTTAGTTAGCATTTTTAGCAAAACTGCTTAAAATGATTAGCTAAGTTAGCTAAGTCACATGGTTAGCATAGTTAGCATGCTAGCATGCTAGTTAGCATTTTTAGCAAAACTGCTTAAAATGATTAGCTAAGTTAGCTAAGTCACATGGTTAGCATAGTTAGCATGCTAGCATGTTAGTTAGCATTTTTAGCAAAACTGCTTAAAATGATTAGCTAGGTTACCTAAGTCATATGGTTAGCATAGTTAGCATGCTAGCATGTTAGCATGCTAGTTAGCATTTTTAGCAAAACTGCTTAAAATGATTAGCTAGGTTACCTAAGTCATATGGTTAGCATAGTTAACATGCTAGCATGTTAGCATGCTAGTTAGCATTTTTAGCAAAACTGCTTAAAATGATTAGCTAAGTCAGCTAAGTAACATGGTTAGCATATTTAGCATGTTAGCATGCTAGTTAGCATAGTTAGCATAACTGCTAAAAATTATTAACTAAGTTAGCTAAGTAACATGATTAGCATAGTTAGCATGTTAGCATGCTAGTTAGCATTTTTAGCAAAACTGCTTAAAATGATTAGCTAAGTTTGCTAAGTCACATGGTTAGCATGCTAACATGCTAGTTAACATTTTTAGCAAAACTGCTTTAAATGATGAGCTAAGTCAGCTAATTCACGTAGTTAGCATGCTAGCATGTTAGCATGCTAATTAGCATTTTTAGCAAAACTGCTAAAAACGATTAGTTAAGTTAACTAAGTAACGTGGTTAGCATAGTTAGCATGCTAGCGCTAGCATGTTAGCATGCTAGTTAGCATTTTTATCAAAACTGCTAAAAACGATAAGCTAAGTTAGCTAAGTAACATGGTTAGCATAGTTAGAATGCTAGCATGTTAGCATGCTAGTTAGCATAGTAACTTTGTTAACATTATTATGTTTGTTAACATAGTTAGCATAACTGCTAGCAAACATTAGAGCCATTCCAACTGTCAGTTATCCTCAACTATCTACCTAAATAATTTAACCATTTAAACTATCCACCTATTTAACTGTTCAGTCATTCCAACTATATTAAACCTCATCTACTTAGCAACCAATATAGTTTGTTTTTACTCTGTATGATATTTTACATCATATTTTTGCATTTTCATGCACTGTATTTCCTTCAGGAAATGCTTTTCTAGTTCTTCTTCTTCTTCTTCTTATTCTTCTTCTTCTAACGCAGTTAAAGCAGCTTAAACCGTTTAACGTAGAAACTTCATTCAAACTATGTTGCGTAGGTCTTACTTAGGACATGTGGGCTTTGTATTTTTCAACTTTGTAACTTTTATACTTTTTAAACTATTAATTAAAAACTAGTCAAAATTTCCCCATAGACTTAACATGGGCTGATGACATCACAATAGAGCCGTTAAGCAATTAGAATCCTATGGCAGGTGTTCGGGCCACCTGGACCAACTGCCAGTCTCAGGCTTTAAGCATACAAACTGGCCCTATTAAGACTACACATCCTGTTCAACTGCTTCCTCTGCCAAACACTGTTTCAAAATAAAAGTCCTCACTACAATATTTCACTGTTAAACAATTTAACCCTTTAAACTACTGAACTTTTTAACTGTTCAGCCATTGTAACTGTTACTTGTCATCAACTATGACTCCTACCCACTGTAGCTAGTTAGCTAAGTTAGCTAAGTAGCATGGTTAGCATAGTTAGCATGCTAGCATAGTTAGCATGCTAATTAGCATTTTTAGCAAAACTGCTTAAAATGATTAGCTAAGTTAGCTAAGTCACATGGTTAGCATAGTTAGCATGCTAGCATGTTAGCATGCTAGTTAGCATTTTTAGCAAAACTGCTAAAAATGATTAGCTAAGTTAGCTAAGTCACATGGTTAGCATAGTTAGCATGTTAGCATGCTAGTTAGCATTTTAAGCAAAACTGCTTAAAATGATTAGCTAAGTTAGCTAAGTAACATGGTTAGCATAGTTAGCATGTTAGTTAGCATTTTTAGCAAAACTGCTTAAAATGATTAGCTAAGTTAGCTAAGTCATATGGTTAGCATGCTAGTTAGCATTTTTAGCAAAACTGCTTAAAATGATGAGCTAAGTCAGCTAAGTAACATGGTTACCATACTTAGCATTTTAACATTGTTAGCATGCTAGTTAGCATAGTAACTTGGTTAACATTATTATCTTTGTTAACATAGTTAGCATAACTGCTAGCAAACATTAGAGCCATTCCAAGTGTCAGTTATCGTCAACTATCTACCTAAATAATTTAACCATTTAAAGTATCCACTTATTTAACCGTTCAATCATTCCACCTATATTAAACCTTATCTACCAAGTAAATCATTTACCTATATAAACTATCCACCTATTTAACTGTTCAGTCATTCCAACTATATTAAACCTCATCTACCTAGCAACCAATATAGTTTGTTTTTACTCTGTATGATATTTGACATCATATTGTTTGCATTTTCATGCACTGTATTTCCTTCAGGAAATGCTTTTCTAGTTATTATTATTCCGCTTACCACTTTTTCCGTACGCAATTTCTCTTGAACAGTTTAACTTAGAAACTTCATTCAAACTTTGTAACGTAGGTCTTCAAACAGATCGGGTTGGTATGACTTTTCAACTTTGAAACTTTTATACTTTTTAAACTATTAAAGAAAAACTTTTTAAAAATCCCCATAGACTTAACATTGCCGATTGTGACATCATAATATGGCCGTTAAGCAATTAGAATCCTATGGCAGGAGTTCAGGCCACCTGCAGCCTCAGGCTTTAAGCATACAATCTGGGTCAATTAAGACTACACATCCTATTCAACTGTTTCCTCTGCCCAAAACTGTTTCAAAATAAAAGTCCACTATAATCCACTGTTAAACAATGTAACCCATTAAACTACTGAACTTTTTACATTCAACTTTTAAACGGTCTACTTTTAAACTATCATTAAAATATCTATCTATTAAACTAGCTTTCTATCAACAACTTTTAAACTATCTACATTCAACTTTTAAACTTTTAAACTATATACATTCACGAGCTGTCTATCAACAACTTTTAACTTGTCATCAACTGTCAACACTTTTCATCAACTATGACTCCTACCCACTGTAGCTAGTTAGCATGGTTACCAAAGTTAGCATGTTAGCATTGCTAGCATTCTTCAAACAGATCGGGTTGGTATGACTTTTCAACTTTGAAACTTAACATGCTAGCATGTTAACATGCTAGTTAGCATAGTTGGCATAACTGCTAAAAATGATCAGCTAAGTTAGCTAAGTAACATGGTTAGCATAGTTAGCATGCTAGCATATTAGCATGCTAGTTAGCATTTTTAGCAAAACTGCTAAAAATGATTAGCTAAGTTAGCTAAGTAACATGGTTAGCATAGTTAGCATGCTAGCATGCTAGCATGTTAGTTAGCATTTTTAGCAAAACTGCTAAAAATGATTAGCTAGGTTAGCTAAGTAACATGGTTAGCATAGTTAGCATGCTAGTTAGCATAGTTAACATAACTACTAAAAATGATTAGCTAAGTTAGCTAAGTAACATGGTTAACATAGTTAGCATGCTAGTTAGCATAGTTAACATAACTACTAAAAATGATAAGCTTGGTTAACTAAGTCGCATGGTTAACATAGTAAGCATGTTAGCATTGCTAGTATAGTTAGCATGTTTAGCAAAACTGCTAGAAAATGTTTAGCAAAACTGCTAGAAAATGTTAGTTAAGTTAGCTAAGTAGCATGGTTAGCATGTTAGCATTGCTAGCACTACTATTAGCTAAGTAGCATGGTTAGCATAGTTAAAAATCTTAGCATAACTGCTAGCAAACATTAGAGCCATTCCAACTTTCAGTTATCGTCAAATATCTACCTATACACAGCCATTAAACTATTTGAATATCAACATTCATTAAACTGCTAGAAAACGTTAGCTAAGTAGCATGGTTAGCAGGATAGCATTGCTAGCACTGCTATAAAACATTAGCTGAGTAGCATGGTTAGCATAGTTAAAAATCTTAGCATAACTGCTAGCAAATATTAGAGCCATTCCAACTTTCAGTTATCGTCAAATATCTACCTATACACAGCCATTAAACTATTTGAATATCAACATTCATTCAACTTCCAGTCTGTCAACAACTTTTAAACTATTTACCTTCATCTTTTAAACGGTCTACTTTTAAACTATCATTAAACTATCTATTAAACTAGCTGTCTATCAACAACTTTTAAACTATCTACTGTCTATCAACAACTTTTAAACTATCTACATTCAGCTTTTAAACAGTCTACTTTTAAACTATCAACTTTTATTAAGCTATGCAACCACCATGTCTATCCTAGCATCACCGTAGTAACCATCTCTGTATTATCTGTTTTAACTATACATGATATTTTACATCACAACTTTAGCATTTTCATGCACTGATAATTCCTTGGAATTGCATTTCTAGTTATTTGTTTTATTGTTATTATTCTGTTCAATTCAATTTAATCTATACAACATATTTGTATAGACTAATGAAACTGTCAATTTTAATGTTAATGTAATGTAATGCAAGATGTACATACATACATACACATACACATACATACATATACATGATGATTCATTGTGCCTTATTGGCATTACAGAAAAGGCATTTGTATATTGTGAGAGCAGTCATGCAAAGGAAAAAGATTGCAAGGAACAAGGATTCTAGATGTAGATCTATTGATCCACCTCTTTTTCTCGCCATAATATTCAAACCATCTTTCTCTGTTTCTTTGTGCTGAGTAGTCTTGTTTCTTTTAAAACAATG
>NC_055978.1:19740599-19758099 GCF_018492685.1 Alosa sapidissima | reverse complement strand
TTTCATTAAAGTGCAAGTAAATATCAGTTCACACATCTAAAAGCCAAGTTGCTCTGCAGTGACTTTGTGACTTGTAGCTTTGCACTTAAAAGTATCTCAACTCAACTGGAGAAAAGGCACACACTATCTATCAGGCGTGCTCTCTGTCTGTCTGTCCGTCCGTCTACCTGTCTTTGTTTCTGGCTGTTTGTATTATGCATCTATCTGTCTGCTTGTCTCTCTATTCAGAAGAGGATGGAGATGAGGGAGAGTACAGGAATGAAGGGGAGAGGAAATGAGAGTAGTGGACAGGAGAGGAGAGGAGATGAGGAGAGGAGAAGAGAGAAAAGGAGAGGAAAGAAGAGGAGATGTGAGGTGAGGAGAGAAGAAAGGAAAGGAGATGAGGGGAGAGGAGAGGAGATGAGGAGAGGAAAGGAAAGGAGATGAGAGGAAAGAAGAGGAGAAGAGGGGAGAGGTAGGGGGGGCGAGCAGGAGCTGCTTACTGCTTCTCACAGCAGAGCCACTGATAGCATCTTACAGGAGACGCTTTTGTGTGGCTCTGCAATGTCACTGTGGTCATTGAGGAGAATAGTGGATGGTGAGCTTGCTCTGCTCTGATGGGGGAGATAGCGGTGTGTGTGTGTGTGTGTGTGTGTGTGTGTGTGTGTGTGTGTGTGTGTGTGTGTGTGTGTGTGTGTGTGTGTACGTGTGTGTGTGTGTGTGTGTACGTGTGTGTGTGTGTGTGTGTGTGTGTGTGTTTCTTGAGGGTCTGCAGTTGTGTGATGGGCTGCTTTTGTTCTGTGTGCCAGCAGAAGGGCACACCACAGATGCTGACACAGCTACACAATGTACTTATGCCCATGAAAATAATTAACCCGATTCCTCGATAGGTTGAAAATCAAAGCCCTTTTCATGAACTAGATAAATGATTCTAAAAGTATTTTTACACTGCCCCTGTACAAATTGTTTTTTTTCAAAACTGTTTTATACAGTTGCTTACATTAGAAGTGTGTTGCTTATTCATTACATAACCAGTTTATTTATCATTATTTAAACGGTAACACTTTGTCAGGGCAGTGAAATGGGTGACACTTATCCACTATTCTTTTTTTTTCATAAAAAACAGCTATCATTATTAATATATTTATTAAAAAAAAACATGAATTGATATCATGTCCAGTTTATTACTGGTTTATGGTTCACCCCGTCCAAAATCCGTAATCCTCTTTGGTAGTGCTGACATTTGGTGAATTCATGATTTACATAATTAGACAACTTTGATGTGAGATTTGTGAAATCCTCTCTTTCACTACGCCTGACTTGTTTCCACACACACCTTGCAATCTGCACACTAATGCTGCTGGTCGGGGCGCGGGCTTAGACCTGACATTTCAAAAGAACATGTTTAACTGTATGAAGGAGGAGGCGAGGCGGTGCCCACATCATTACCATACACACATACACACACACACACACACACACATACACACACACACACACATACACACACATGCACGCACAACGCACACAGTCACAATCACACACATAAGTATGCACACATATGTACACACAGTGATATACTAGAAAACAAGCACACACACACAATACACGCACACACACACACACACACACACACACACACACACACACACACACGCACACGCACACGCACACACCACACACACACCACGCACACACTCTCACACAAACACTTCAGAACAGTTCTTTGACCTTTGACAGCAATGGCTTTATTTCCCATCAATTACCATTCAGTTGTGGCAGAGTCCTAAGGAAAGACCTCCCACTGTAAGGAAAGAGAGATGGATAGAGTGATTGTGAGAGAGAGAGAGAGAGAGAGAGAGAGAGGCTCCCTGTTACTTTATTGATTTTCTTGCAGCTGCATTTCTCTTATTGTTCTTGGGGCATGCTGGGCTGAGCTGTGATGCCACAGCGCCTCACACACTGGCCCGCCTATGATCCTGACACACACACACACACACACACACACACATATACACACACACCTGTGAGCCTGTGATCTCAAGGTAAAGGCCTGATGTAGTGCCAGTGTGATCCGAGAGGTAAACATTGTCCTGTGCTGCACAGCCCATGTGTGAGCCCAGCAGGCGTCTCCTCCAGGTGACTCCTCCTACTCACCTCCTCCCACCTGTGGGCAGGAAACAGCCAATTTACAGTTTTTTTTTTGAATTGCTAAAACCCAATTTTGCAAACATATCTAGTTTTATCAAAATACTTAACACAATTCACAAAACCACACACCCAACCTGCAAAATACCTCATATATCCTGAAAAATGAAGTACTGCAACCAAAACTACATATAGCATTATCAAAATCAAACTTTTGCACCAAATGGCACACACTTCATTCATATTACCAGATCAACTACACAATCCTATCTTTAGTATGCTTTGCCATAATACTACAATAGTTTAAATTGTAGAAAATTCTTCAGATTGTTCACATGCACAGAACTATTTGCAGATACACACACATGCTGTTGAAACATTTTTATTTTTTTATTTTTCACCAAACAAGTCAGTGCAACATATGCAAATATATAGGCCAAATATATACAGTAGGCTCATGTAGTGTAATTTTGAATGGCAGGGTTTCTAAATGGCAAACATGTGACTTTATGTCAGATTGTTGTGTCTTATGCAGAGAACCGTGTGCATTTAAAAAGTGGCATTTTGAATTGCAAAATGTGTGTAAAGCAAAAAATGTGTTTAAACTTTTGGAGACTTGAGAATAGCTTTTGCTCTCTGTGTGTCAGTTTAAAAAATTGTGCTATGCATGTCATTTTAGTGTGTTAGCAATTGGAAAACACTGTAAACAGCCAAGTAGCAAATGTGTGTGTGTGTGTGTGTGTGTGTGTGTGTGTGTGTGTGTGTGTGTGTGTGTGTGTGTGTGTGTGTTTATACAGTATAGCCTTGACAAGGCCAATTCAGATGAATGCTGATTGGAAAAAAAACACAACTTCGAAGAGCTGAATGAATGAAGGTCGGGTTTGGAAAGCTATTAGGCAAATTAATAAATAGGTAAATAGATTTTGATGAAAAACAAAAAAAACACACAGTGGAAAATATGTGCCCCTGGCAGGGAACGAGGTCACCCAAGCATTGATAAACTGCCATTTTAAAGGCTTAAACTGTTTACAGCCTCTCACATTGAAACACTCCAAACAGGAAACGGACTCTCAGGATGAAATGTCAGTGTTCACACGCACTGTGTGCACATGAAAGGCCATTGATGCTTTATAGGCCGTAGGGTGTGTATGTATGTGAGCGTGTGTGTGTTTGTGTATGTGTGGGTGCATACAGTATGCATGTGCGTATGTTTATGCATGTGTGCTTGTGTGTGTGTTTGTGTGTGTGTGTGTGTGTGTGAGTGTGTGTGTGAGTGTGTGTGTGAAGGGAAACAGGAGCATCCGACTCCAAGTGCTCCTTCAGGCCTTTCCAGCGTTCACTAAGAGAGAGACCGAGGACTCACCTTTGTGTGGTCTACCTTTCATTATCTCCGCGTGGCTCTCCGAGTTTGCCTCATCAACTGGATAAATATTTGCCGGCCATGCCTCAAATTGAATGGGGTTTATTTTAACGCCACGTGTGGCGGCAGCGTTCGGGACAAACCCTGCCTGCTCCCGGAGATGCGTGGCGGATTGCCTTCTCGGTGGGGGGCCTCAGATGAGCCCGGCATGGGGTAAATTAAAACCTTAAATTAAAAACCGGACAGACAGACAGAGAGAATGAGAGAGAGAGAGAGAAAGAGATAGAGAGAGTTGGATAGAGGGTGGGAATGCAGGTCCTCCAGATTTTCAATATTCAAATATTACCTGATATCTTGAGAAGGGGGGGGGGGGGGTTGAATATGGCTTCTCATCAGAATGGCTGGATTAACTGGCTTCTGCTTTCCAACTTATTGTGTTGGCAAGGCATGGCTCTTTACCTTGAGCATACGCCACTGTATGTGCTTAATGTTTTTCAGTATGCTTTTATGCGAGATGGTTCATGTGTGTTTTGTGAGTTTTATTCTGTGTGTGTGTGTGTGTGTGTGTGTCTGAGTGTGTCTGTGTGTGTGTGTGTGAGTGAGAGAGAGAGAGAGAGAGAGAGAGAGAGAGAGAGAGAAAGAGAGAGAGAATTTGTCACAATATTCATCTCTTTGTTTGCCCATCTCTGATACATATGTACTATATGTGTATCTAACATTATGTTAGTCTATGTGTCCGTGTGTGTGTGTGTATGTGTGTCTAAAAGCTCAGAACAGGACCGTAAATGTATTGGGCCTCACGCCTCTCAAAAATAGCTCAGTTCCACCCTACTGTGACAGTATAGCCATTGCTAGTGGACCTTGGCTAAAGTTTATGTTAATACTCCATTTCCTATAAGCCACTCTAAACAAAAGTTAAATGTAATTTTGTTTCCGATCAAACAAATAAACAAACCCGAAGGCAGAGAACGCACACCAGCTGTTCTGCCCAGATTTGAATTTCATAAGAAGAAAGAAAAATGTTTGGGACCCTGTGCCCTCCAGAAAAATGGGTTTGATCCACTATTAGCAGGGGGCAAAGTGGCCACAAAAACAATCTCAATGTTTTGTAATGTTTGTTTAGGAACGGGATACAGTTCTCTGGTGCTCATAGCGGTAAGGGGGTGTGCAATGCAGATGCGAAACATGGAGCATAAAAGAAGAAACACACACACACACACAAACACACTACCTCTCTCACACACACATATATAAACGCGCATACACACATACACACAAAAAAACAACTGACACATACACACTCCACACACACTGAGCTGCTCACACATAAACACAATCTAAAAAATCAACAACCCCAGGCAGAGAAACATGATGCTAATGTGCTGTTATAATCTAATGTGATGTCGTTGTCGTTGTTGTTTTTGCTCTTCTATTAAATATAACTCCCTCTCGCTGTCTCAGCCTGCCTCCCCGTGAGGGAGTGCCATATGCTTAGGCCTGCTCTCCCACATTTACATCTGACATGTTTTTGACGTTCTCCCGAGCCTGCTGCAGCTGTGAAAATGGAGAAGCTGACACAAGAGCTTCCAGTGTTGGGGGCGTAAGGTGTGTAAGGTGTGTGTGTGTATCGGGGGGTCTGACACAAAAACTCCCAGAGCATTGTGTGTGTGTGTGTGTGTCTCTGTGTGTGTGTGTGTGTGTGTGTGTGTGTGTGTGTGTGTGTGTGTGTGTGTGTGTGTGTATGCATAAGTGTCAGAAAGAGAGAGGGAAAGATAGAGAAATGGTAAATGTATGAGAGAGAGAGAGAGAGAGAGAGAGAGAGAGAGAGAGAGAGAGTAAAGGCAAAGTACAGAAGACAGTGTGGGGCAACACATTGGGGCCAGCTTCATGGAAGTTGCTATCTCTCCAGAGACAGGATATTTTCTCCACCGCCTCCTACTGCCTTCCGTTGAGAAAGGTTCCGACCTCGGCATGTTGGCAAAGACAGCAGCAAACAGTCGCCCCACGTTACAGAAACTGATTGGTTAATGTGACATGTATTTGTAGTTTTAGAGAAATGTCAATGAGGTTAAATTGGCTCAGGTCCTTATTTTCACTTTGATCTCACATAACATGCCCACATGTGCACAAACACAGGCATACACGTGTATACACACAGAGAAAAACACACAGGCACACACACACATTTCTCAACCTGTTAGCCATTTTGGTCTTTGCTCATAATATGTTTAACCACTGCACATGTAGATTCCATGGCTTCTCTGATGCCAACCTACCTTTCCAACTCTCTCTCTCTCTTCAAGTCTTTAGGTGTGCCATTAGTTGTCATTCAACCCTTGCACTCAGCAGTCGAAAGGCCTCCCTGTTTTTCCATTTTGACAAAGACATATTTATGAACCAGTGGCCGGCCCACGTTAACATTTGCAACTGATTACAGGCATACTTGAAGTCATACCAGACGCTGGTCCAGATGTACACACACACACACATACACACACACACGTCTCCCTCGGCTGCTTCATCACACAGCTGTACCACACACACGCACACACATGCACACACATGCACACACACACACACCATGCTCTCCCCTGTGGGCTAGAGGACATTTGTTATTGTTTTAATCATCAATCAATTTACTTGAATTACATAGTGCCTGATCACAAGGATGGCTGTCCTAATGAGTTTATTTGCAAATGCCATGTGCTTTTCAGACATATAAGATTCCTCTGTCTGGTCAGGATACAGATAGGACATTCTCTCTCTTTCTTTCTTCCCCTCCTTCCTTCCTTTATTTCTATATCTCATCCCTTCCGTTCTCTTGCTTTTTCTTCCATTCTCGCAACACCTTAACACCTTTTCTTTCTTTATTCCCCCTTTTTTGGTTTTCTTCCCTCTTTTCTGCCTTTATTTTCCCCTGTTTTTCATTCTTTCCTCCTGTCTGTCATTCTCTCTTTCTTTCCTCCTGTCTGTCATTCTCTCTTTCTTTCCTCCTGTCTGTCATTCTCTCTTTCTTTCCTCCTGTCTGTCATTCTCTCTTTCTTTCCTCCTGACTTTTCTTTCTTTTCCTTCCGCCTCTCTTTCTTTGGCTTTCACTTTCTGTCTCAGTAGGTTTGTGCTGATGGAGTGACCTGTAAAAAAGGCAGAATATGCTGATCACAGTCGCTGATCAAAACACGAGTGAAAATACCCATAATGCCATTTATCATACAGGTCATCAGGGGTCATTGTCTTCATGCTTGACTGGGGATTGGAAGGGTTCAGTTTTATTCTTCTTTTTTTTCTCCTACTTTTTTTTTTGGCGGGGCCTTCAAAAGGCAGACTTATTAAGTTCTTCTCACTCTGCCGAGTCTCCAGCACAAAAAGCCTTTGAAGATTTGATCAGTTACGGGTGTGCATTGTGGCACTGAACCGACGAGGGTTCAAAGTCACACTTACCTTTCCTGGCGACCATTAGAGCTGATAGGGGCCTCCAGAGCAGAGCCTGTAAGTTAGCCATTTTCATTCCAATCACAGAACCGAAGAATAAGCTCATTAGTGCTAATTATAGGGTTCCTATTCGTCCGCTTCCAACATCTCATTTTTATAGGTATATTTTTTTTACGTTTTTCTTTAATATTCATAATAAAGTACAAGCACCACAGATGGATGGAGGCAGGTTTAGATAGTGACTACCAGGGCATGCTGTCTCGTCTCTCGGCTGCCATGGCTACAGTGCTTGGAAACCAGGGCTATGTAGCGCTTCATGAACTCGAATGTTTACCAAAATCACGCTCGGCCGGTTTTGTGTTCCTGTCAGTGTCGTAGTCACGGAGACAGGTAATTCTGATGCACGCATGTACTGTGAAACATGGTGTGTGTGTGTGAGAGAGAGAGAGGGAAAGATAGAGTGTGTCTGTTTTTGTGTGTAGGTCTGTGTGTGTGTGTGTGTGTATGTGTGCATGTCAGAACTCCCATAGCGAGACAGAGATAGAGTGAGAGAGGATTACTGAACTGTTTTTTTTCTCTCTCTCCTGTTGGCAGCACTTCAGCAATCAGGCCCAGTGCCAGACAAACAGTGCCAGTCAATAGAGACGTCCTGCATGTGCGTGTGAGATGCATGTGTGTGTGTGTGTGTGTGAAGCTGATGCCACGCTGACACTGCGCTGACACGGTGTGACAGTCTGACAACACCCCCCCCCCACCACCAACCCCAACACACACACACACATAAACACACATGCACACATCCTGCTTGAGTCTTCATTCAAGCTCATAGCCTCATGACTTCACTTCACACCAGGGAGAATGTTTGTCAGCAGCACTGTCACTGTGGAGTACACAGAAAGCCATTTACTGGAACCCTCCGCTGGGACAGCCACACTGTGAACCATGAACTAAACACCACACTCAGGAAGAAGGGCTTCTTTTGATTGCCACATTGCTAGAAAGCGAGTAAAGCTGAAGGCTTCACTGTTCTCTGTTGATAAAGTGTGTCTTTTGTGTGCGTGTGTGTGTGTGTATGTGTGTGTGTGTGTGTGTGTGTGTGTGTGTGCGTGTGTGCGTGTGTGTGTGTGCGTTCATCACATAAGGATTAGTGCCTTATTACAGTTCATAAGCCTGTATGTGTAGCGGTTTATGCTCCTTTTTTCATCCCAAGAACAATTGGCCCATCAATAATATTGAATGAGTGCCAAAAAAGCCCCTATCGCCCCAGTATAGGAGGGCTAATGATGTCAGTCATAAAAGTCGTTGTGGTTGTTAACCACAAGTGAAATAGCAAGTGGCACCCGGAAGGCGTCTGTAAGACCGGTAATCATTCCTGTAAATAACAGGCAAGGTTGGTTTCACTGGAAATCTTCTGAGAATTAGTATCAGACTTACCATACATTCAAGGAGGTAAAGCTACTATTTACTGAAGGCAGACAGGAAAAATCATTGACTTTTCTGTCGTTTATTTGCAGATATACAGAAACACTCAACGGACAGACATATAGGCCAAGGTGGCCACCCTGGCATCGAACAGCGGGCAAGGGTGACACCAACAGAACACACACTTAAGGCATAAGTCCTACATACTTAACATTAAAGTCAACAACGACTTAACACAGTTATAAAAAAAATAACATTACAGTATGTGCGTGCTCGCACAGCATTCAGGCCATCTTATGTCATTCAGTGAACAGTCGAACATGACTCGGTTGGCACATTACAGTAGGTTCTCTTTGTGCACTTCATGGGGCCCTTCTCTTTTTGGGCAGTTGTTTTCAACAGCAAAAATATGTTTATCTGATACGGACAGGCAAGGACATGTCTAGCTATTTGTTGTTGTTATTTTTTTTCTTCTTCATATAGCTTTCAGGTTTCAGACCATTACGAGAAACTGAAGTTATTGGCCAACTCAATCTCCAGAATGAATTCAATTCTGTTATGCTACAATTAAGACTTCCATTTATTAAGTTGTCTTTTCCATATTTAAAATATTGAAAACTGTCCACCTAAATAGGTAGGCCTATAGGCCTACATTGTGTGGACTAAAACCCTAATGGTTGTATGTTGTATGAGAAACTTTTCTTATATAAGGGTATCCTCTGGCAGGGAATTTTAGCTTTGTTGGGGGAGTCAGGGAGCATTGCTATACGAGTAATTACCGTCCAAGGAGCACTGAGGCCTCATGTGATTACGGATGAGAGAGGTAATAGATTCAACACTTATAAACGGGGAATGCAGTGTTACTCCACAGCACCCGGTGTATCTGCAAGATGGATTATGTGGGGTTTGTGGAGTTCAGCATTGACACAGATTCATCGTAAATCATTATGCCAGAGACCTGCAGTGATTTCTGCATTAGGAGCAGAAAATGGAGTTCATCCAGTCAATGAGGAGGGCATAACTCACATCAGTCATCTGCTTTCATGTTCCGCAGGACTTTATCTCCGGTATTGTTGCCATAAGGTTGTGGGGTGACATAAGGGGGTTGTGTGTGTGTGTGTGTGTGTGTGTGTGTGTGTGTGTGTGTGTGTGTGTGTGAGAGAGAGAGAGAGAGAGAGAGAGAGAGTTTAATCCAATTCCATAGATCCATAATCTTAATGTATAACTATCACCACACATCTTAAATTAAAATTGCATTAGTCATATCATAAGCCTATTTTTATGATATGTATGCTATGATAGCCTATATGGCCTATATAGTAAAACATTTCTGATGCTTACAACCTGTCAATAATAGCCTACACTAACTGTTCAAGCTTAGCCTAACTTTTTCATTTATTCCAGTTGCCGATAGAGAGCTCACCATCTAGCGGTCTTCACATTTTGCGTAAACATGTTTTAAATCATTTTAAATAGGACTTCCAACGTGGACCTGGCTTTATTTGACAACAGTCTCAACAGTCCACTTTCCCAGCTGAAGAACTCACAAGCACCACGCGGGTGCAGCTGGCAGTGTGTGAGGGTGCGAGTCGCGCGCGGAATCCGGATGTGATGAAAAATGTTTCAGTCGAACTTTCTTCAGCGAAGTAGCAAAACCAGCGTGAGCGGTGGAACATAGTCGCTGTGATTATTTTAAGCACTTCTTGAGAAAGCACAACTTGTGGAATTTAGGATTTATTGTCATTAACTTTTTGTTTCTCAAAGTCTTGGCAACATAACTCAAGACACTCGTGAAGGGAACGGAGTGTTTCAGTTTGAAGAGGATGGGAATAACTCAAGCCTGAAGCAAGGGAGTTGACATGTTTGAAAGGTAGCCTACTTATCAACGCCGTGTTTGTGTTTACAAAATCTGTTGCATTTTCGATTAAAAGTAACAATATGATTTAATTAATAGACCTGAATACAAGCATTTACTGCGAAGTATGCTGAATTAACGTTAACATTTGAAATTTCGGGAGCGGGGAACAAAAACTTTCCACAACTTTTTAACGACATTTTGCAAGTTGACGTCACTTTTCTTCTCAGTTAAGAACATCAAGGCGCGCTTATCAACATAGCTTACCCTAGTATTCCTGCTATGTCAATTGCTGAGACTTATTGAAGTATTATTTTCATGAACAGGGTTGACGGGTGATAACTACAAAGGGGAGAAAATTTCGTGTGTGTACAGTGTCTGGACAAGGAGGCTGTCTCATGTCCGCGGAGACAGTGTTACCTCCGGAAGGGCCTGTAGGGCCAGAGACTGACCCGCAACAGGAGACGAGTCGTCTTCTACCCAGCTCCACTCAAGGTAACTCTTCCAGATTCCATTATGACTTTTTTTAAAAAAAAAATATATAAAGCATCTTATTTTAATGGAAAACTCGTTGACATATGGTTAAATTACACCTTGTGTTCTAAGATATGTGCATATAAATGTCATTACCTCAAGATAAAAGACAATATTTTTCATGCTTCTGCTTAAATGTGCTATAAATTATAATCTGGCAGAACCTATTTTTCTTCAAATTATATTTGTAGAAATACCAGACATCAGTATAGGCCTACAAGCCTATGCCAAGCTTACAAAGGACAGAAAGTGTGTCTGTGTGTGTATGTGTGTAGGGGGGTTGGTGGTTATTAGCAACACCCAATGCCAATTATAGTTTTAATTAACTTTCTAGTTGTCCATAAGATTATCACATGTAAAATAAGCCTTGCCCCATTTTTTTTTTATTTTTAAAAAGAAGCCACTGAACCGTCAACCATTCTATTTATACCGAGCATCATTACAGCACTGTCAAAAAATAGCAAAGTAGGACAAAGTAAGCAATCACAGACACTGGTGGCAAATGGATTTTCTCTGGACCTTCAAAGTGTTAAGGCTGGATTTCCCTCTCAGAGGAATGTGTTATGTTCCGGGAATAGATCTAATTTATTTCAAACTGTAATCACTAAATACCTTGATGCATCACGCCAGCCTCAGCTTAGTAAGAGTGCATCGATTCAGGAGAGGTGCCGCAGGCATGGAGAAAATAAATATATAAAGGCTCTCTATGCATTAGACCAGTGGCTGAGATGAGGCCGTATCTATCTCTGTATCTAAAACAACTGTACCATATCCATCATGTCCCCTCGTCAGGCCACTGAGAAGATGTGGGGTGAGAGTCAGGGAGTTGAAACAAATATAGTCTTTGTTCAGAAAGAGAGGAAGAAGAGAAAGAAGAGAAAGGAAGAGAGAAAGAAGAAGAAAAGGGGGGAGATGTGATTGCAGTGGCTCTGCAGAGACATTCTTCATTCGTTTCTTGAGCCAAAACAGCTGAGCCACCTCAGGTGTTGTGCAATTTCACTGATATTAATAGAAGAAGCGAGTACATGCGTTATTTATTTATTTATTTATTTATTTTTATTTTTTCATTTCTTTTTTTGGGGTTCTTGAGAATGATGCAACCAATTCCCCAATCCCAGTTGTACTTTTAAAGAGAGATCACTGCACAAATTCAGTTGGAAGCAAACATGCTCGTTACACTGTGACTGAAAGAATAATCATTCAACACATGAAAGTACTTGAAATTGCCTCAGACTCATCAATTATACAATGACACATTTTGGCTAAATCTTGCAAGACTTAAAGGTTTGTTTAGGCCTCTTGCATAGTTATCAGACACATTTGCCCAACTACCCCCCAACCCCCCCAAAAACACTCCCTCATCCCCCTCCCTAGTTAGATGAATGCTGTCTTTATTGCTGGTAAAAGCTTGGCAGGTAGTTGTGCGCAGGGAAGCCGAGGAGAGAAGAAAATGAGATCCAGAGCTCTGGCCTGCACATTACCTGGTCCGCCCACGCTGTTGTGTAACCTATGTGCCAAAAAGGAATATGTTTTATCTGGCTAAGGGCATAGCTGAAACCCCCACTCAATATTAAGCCAAGATCATTTTTGCTCTGACCTTTTTTTTTCTTCTCAATATACGTCAGCACACTTCACTTCTTGAAGCGCTTGAGGCGTGTCCAAATAGATTGAGGTAGCAATTGAGCGCTGATGTTCAGATACACAAACAATCGTTTCCATGTTGTGGTTTTTCATGTGGATTGCGAATGAGGTCATTCTCTCTGTTTCGCTTCCAGGCGGTGCATGCAACAATGACAGTTGTGAATCACCAGACGCCACATCGACAACCAAAACTCGGTCTCCGGGGGAACCACAGTCCAGCGCAACGCTGGAGCATGTGACAGGAGGAGGCCACACCCATGAGAACCTTGTCAGAAGTAAGTCAAATGACTAGTTGCTACTTAGTTACTCACCCCTTCTTGTTCAGTGTCATACTTGCTCAGTGCCTCAGCGTCTCATGTGCTTGGTAGCTATTGGGTTATACAGCAGTAGGAGCCATCAACTTAGACAGATGTTTCCAAAACCAATATAAGAGAGACCATTTTACATGTTTACTTGTAGTTATTCAATGGGGAATGCATCTTAAGGTGATGTATGTTTAAATGTTAGTTGTTAGGCAACTGCAGACCACTTTAGATGTGTTTGCCTTAGTGATACACAGTCTTCAACCTCTTCCTCTTCTAAGTTCCTCTATTCTACCATACTGCTACAGAAGTGAATACTGGTTTGTAGATTTCTGGTGAAGTCAATGATAAATCGGGTTTGTTTGGCCTACATCAAACTACAGACTGGTTCCCATTTAGTTTTTATGAGAGCTGGGTCTCATGCCCAGTGTGTTTCCGAAAACGTGTGGAAAAATACAACATTCTGTGATCAGGACAGATGTGAAATCTGTGATGAAATCAAGAAAAACTGTCAGGATTCCTTTCTTTCCCCTGCAATGGAAGAAATTCAAAATGTATTTCATTTCCTTGCGTCTACAAATGAAAAATCACAGACTGCAATATGCCCTTTTTTAGGAAGTTGTTAATAAGATAAAATGTCAAGGTGTATCCCCTTTGGACTGTCACTGGCAAAATTTGTTGAACCTTTGAAAGTCATTCACTTTTGGTGAAGGTTTATTCCTTATTTCCTTCATCATGTACTGTGGAAAAATCATTACAAGCTTTACAAGCACCCTTCATCTCAAGTCAGTGCAGTGTTTCACATGTTTACACTACACATATCCCCACTTATATAAATCAAGCTACCGTACTCTGAATCACTGGCATGGCAGGTGTGTCATATAGCTTTAGCCATTTAGCCTTTGGTGGTGTGTGTATGTCTGTGTGTGTGTGTGTGTGTCTGTGTGTTTGTGTGTGTGTGTGTGTGTGTGTGTGTGTGTGTGTGTGTGTGTGTGTGTGTGTGTGTGTGTGTGTGTGTGTGTCTGTGTGTGTGTGTGTGTGTGTGTGTGTGTGTTTTCTGGGGGGCTGTGTTATTAGATAATAATGGCAGTGTGCAGTGGTGACTGGGCCAAGCTCTCGGAGGACTGAGTGAGTAAGGAAAGCCCTTTGTGGTTTGGCTTGGAGTGTCCTGGCTAAGGCCTGCACACCAGAGATTTGTTGGGACCAAAAAGACAAATCCAGCATACCTGATGGTGTAGTGGAAACCACAGGCCTCAGGCCTTTGGGTTGCTGGATGACTGGCTGCATTTGTTGGCTAGGTGAGCTAACTGACCTGAGGTGGGTCTTAAAAGAGAAATGATTGTTTTGGGGTGGTTCTGTTAAAAATATTTCCACACCACGGATGGAAGGGCTGTTCCCAGTGAAGGGTTTCTATAAAATATGTCACCAAAAGAACATCCAGGGTTCAAAATAGAACATTTGTGGAGACAACAGCCTATCTGTTTGGAGCAGATTTTGACATTTTACATTCAGATGTATGCACTTTTTTATCGTGTAGTGATGGCTTTCCCACTACATTGGAAAGCCAAAGTCAGAGTATTCCAACATCACTGGCTCATTCATGATATGTTTGTTCAGTGTCATTGAGAATTGGCTTTGACTTTGACAGATTATTGTACTTACCAGTGAGTTATATGAGATATCTGATATCTGCTCTGGTGCATCACTCAATCAATAGCCCATAATGTTTTAGTGATATTATGTGCTATCAGTCTGACATGAGAAGGTGGCATAATCAAATAATTTTTGGGATGGTCTGCCATCAAAAGTGTTTTGCTTGTGAATACAACAATGTTGGAAAAAAGCGCTTTAAAGAGCGCAAGTTTAGATTAGATTAGATTCAACTTTATTGTCATTTAGCAGAGTATGGTACAGAGCCAATAAAATGCAGTTGACATCAAACCAGAAGTGCAAAGAAACATTAAGCAAATTTCAAACTGACCCCAAGATCAGCTGTAGCCATAGTAACGTTGGAAACGGGGTTGTGCTGGAGAAGGCCCATGAAGGGCCAAGTGTGTTGTTATTGATGGGTTATAGAGTGCTTCATAGTATATCCATGATATATATATATTTTGCATATATTGTGTGTGATATGATATACCCATTCCACCCTTCAGTAGTCCTATACAGTATCTGACACTGCTATATTAAGTATAGCACTACCTTATCTGCGGAATGCATTGTGACTCCATGCTAGTAGTCTCTTATTCATTGTCATAATCTCAAATCATGCTAGTTAGTTGCTTCTTCGTCATGTTAGCATGACTTAATATAGTACTTCATAACTCATCAGTCTCATTTAGAAAAAGCCCCTATCTTTTGTAAAAATAGAAACAAGGAACTAGCTGATTTTATATTTCTATCAATGTTAGAATAGCAGTTCCGCAGTAGGCCTACAGCATGTTTGCCTGGGCCAGATCAAGACAGTGTGTGTGCATGATCTACTGAGGTGCTACATTAGTGTTGTTTTGGGCCAGGAAAAAGCCCTGGAGGTATAAAACTCGCTGTGGAATGGAATAATGCTTCCCATGCTGTTTTTGGATCTCCCTTTCTCTCTCTTTTTTCTCTCACACTCTTTCTCTCTTACTCTTTTCTTTTTCAGCTGGGAGAGAAAGGCAGAAACTGTGTTGTTTGGCCTTGTGAAGATGTGGTTCTGATTGGAAAACTCACCATTTGTTGTTTTTTTTTCCATCCTTTTTTCTAATTAAAGAGGAAAAATGAACACCACACCCTTATCACATAGTTCCATTGTGAGAGGCCATGTTCTCTCTCTTCCGTGCTCTCTCTTTCTCTGTATGTTTCCTATCTCTCTCTCTCTCTCTCTCTCGCTCTCTCTCTTTTCCCACCCATCTCACCCACTGCTCTGTTTCTCTTTCAGAAGCGCTTGCAGTAATATCCACCCAGTCCTCATGCTTGTGAAGAATCTTATTCTTAGTTCTGCCAGGGTTATGTATAGCCTCTGCACTCGCTGGCAGCGCTGTGTGATCACCCCCTAAGACCTCTTTATCCCCACAGCTACAGCCACACACACACAATTCATTTAAACAGGTCAAACGCTCCGCGTTACGGCGGACCATTCAATCCCATTGGCTTCGCTATTGTTTGGAGCGCAGCTTGCTGACCTTCACAAAGGCCTGATCACAGTGATTTGGTCGGAAGAAGAGAGAGCACAGCAAGTTTCATGTATCTGCTCTGCTCTCTCTCTCTCTCTCTCTCTCTCTCTCTCTCTCTCTCTCTCTCTCTCTTTATTTTCCTCCTCTCTGGGGCTCTGTGGCATCTAGCAATGCTAATAGCAACTGATTGCTTCCATCCATGCAGTTGTTGGTGGATTGTTTTGTTTTTTTTTGCCTCTGACACAACAGTTCTTTTGTTTCTAGGTTGTCAAGTTTTCCAGCTCTCACTCTTTTCCTCTGTGTTCTTTTTTTTCTCTCTTGCTCTCTTTCTCATCTTTCATGGTGATGACGTGGTTGTTGGTTGCTTGTTTACCCATGGAGCCAAAGCAAAAAAAAAAAAAATGCTCCATGCCCATGCTTCTGGTTTTAGAAACATTAGCCTCACAGCAGACATTCTCTTTTTTTGCGAAAAGCAGGTGCAGTGCATCACGTCTTTCATTCCCTGTCTTTCTCTCTGTCTGCCTGTCTCTCGTTCTCTCTCTCTCGTGTCATCCGACTTGTGAAGTTTGGGACCAGACAGTTTCATTTTATATCATGATCGATCCTTTTTCTCAAGTAGATATTGAAGGCTGAAAGTGACTGACTGCCCGTGTGTCTCTTCAGAAAGTAGACGTCACCCTGTTTTAGGGTTACTGTGACTAATGTTTGAAACTCAAGACATCTACAATTATCGGGCCTCTCAATGTCTGTCATGTCTGTCAGGCTGTTAAACGATACCGAGATCGCCTGGCAAACTGACGATGATGATGATGATGATGATGGAGATAGCTTTCTCTTTCTCTCTCTCTTTCCTGGCGGTTCTGTTGCAAATATGGAGAGATTTGGATGCTGCAGTGGAGGGAATCCCACTCACTGAGGTGGAAAATAAAACCCCACAAGTCAGATAATAACCCGATGTCTTTGCTGTGAAACAGAAAATCAATAGGAACCCCCTTTTGTCTGTCAACTTCATTGACTTTATCACAGTTAGTCAAGTCAAGTCAAGTCAAGTTTATTTATATAGCGCATTTCATACAGAGAGGTCATTCAATGTGCTTTATATAAACAAAAGCAAACAGTAATAGCTAATAAAAGCATAGAAGGGCAATAATCAAAGAATAGTTTACAAAAACACACAAGGTAATAGTACATCTATTAAGGGCAATAGTTTAAAAAGTAATAATTAAAAGACATAAAAACAACATAGAAGAATGATTACTCAGTGATAGTGATACTAGTGAAACAGGTAGGCCTAACAGTCAATAAGGACTAGTAGACTCTATCCTCTTCGCCAGACGGACCTGCAGAGCAAATCTCAATTTGCCAAATTTTCATATGGGTATTCCCAGGCTAAGTGACCTGCGTTCGTACTTCCTACAGGGACATTTCGGTCGTACAGGGAAATTTCAGTTCATAGAACTGTTTACTTGTTGTGAGTATATCTCTGCAGGTCACCAGAACAGCGTGAGAGAGAGAGAGAGAGAGAGAGAGAGAGAGAGAGAGCGAGAGAGCTTCCCCCCCCCTCCCCACAGACGTCAGAAGTACGGCTTCTTTTCCAGAAGCTTCTGTCTCCTCCTGAAATGAAGGTCTTTGGCTTTACAAGCCCTACCAGTCTAAAATAAATTACAGTGACCCCCCC
>NC_055978.1:19683099-19735599 GCF_018492685.1 Alosa sapidissima | reverse complement strand
CTAATGAGAAAAAAAATATGTATGTATATATATATCCCCTCGGATTGAAAGGTAGAACCATGCCATTGGTGTTTGTGAAGAGGAGAAATGCTACCCCGGGCTGTGTTATTCCATGATGGGTGCTCTCTTGGTAGGTCAGTGCACATTTGCAAATTAGCATTTCAATCAGGCTAGGTAGGCAGGCCCCAAGAAGCCATAAAATATGTATTCATTATATATTTATATCCCCAATCCCGGAGATAAACAAATGACATCACACACAAGCACTGCTAATTATTTTCCTTACAATTCAGAAGGAAAAGCATAACTTTTGAATCACCTACTAGTCTAATGATAATAATATGGGGGGGAAACTATTTTTTCTTCTTCATTTTAGCCAGTTTGTTCCATTGCTCAGATGTAGCCTATCTATTTTGGGTTGTATCAGCATGGTGTTAGGAGAAATAGAAAGAGAGCTCTGCAATTTTGACTCCTTGAGCATATCAAATCCCTCAGCAGAGGGGACTATCATGATTCATTTGAGAAATGACAAACACACACACACACACACACACACACACACACACACACGTGCACACAAAGACATACACACAAAACACACACACATACACACACCCACATGTGGGTCCTGTGGTATGGGGTTATGTGTGCTTTTCTATGATTGTCTGGACCTCTCAGTCATTCCTGTCCTATTTTCTCTTCTTTGAAACAGGTAATAATAGTTTGCCTCTGCCAGATAGTGGGGTTGTTCTGTTTAGCTAGATGGCATGACGTGACATGTGAATTACAGTATTTCCTGTGATGGACATTCTAATGGACCACGGCAAACATGTCTGCACTCTGCAGTGCAGGGATGAAATATTGAAGCGAGTGGAGCTGTGACAATATATCCCCCTGCTTCTCCACCTGTGTACTTTCCACCTTTCACACATCACACAGTTTCACAAAATTAGAGTTTGTCCTGGTTATAAACTCTGCTTTCACTCTCTTTCTGTCTCACTATCTCTTTCTCTCTCTCTTACACACACATTCACCTTCTCTCTCTCTTTCTCCATCTCTCCCTCTCTTTCTGACACACACACACACACACACACACACACACACACACACACACACACACACACACACACACACACACCCTTTCTCTCTCCTCCATCTGTCTCTCCCCCTCTTGCTCTGACTTATTCCCAGAGTCTTGTTTATACCCCTTCCTGATTTGACATCCTTACATATTCCTTCCTGGGAGGTCTCTAATGTGTCCCCTATCTGAGTCTTCGGGGTACAATTGTAAACTCTTCCTATGGACCTATTTTCTGTGACACAAGGAAGCAGACAGTTGGGAATTTGGAAGGCAGGTAGCAGTGTTGCTGTCTTCTGCGGTGGTGGCGGGGGCATAGTGTTTATACACAGTTTTCCATATGGAGCTTCGTAGCGCATCCCGAAACGCCTGCACCCCCCCCCCCCCCCACCTCCTCAACTCGATGCTCCGGATCTGAGGTCCCCTGTGTGGCCTCGTGGAGAGGGAGCCGTGGTGACAAATGGCAATTATATTTGTGTGTTCTTCAGGAATCCATCACGCGCTGGCCTTTTAAAAATGCTCCCGGGATAGTCTAGGGGGGGGGGGGGTTTGGTGGGGGTGCGGGGGTAGCTGGTTGGTTGTGCTTGTCAGAGATGCCGGCGACCAAATTGGGCAGGCTGCTTAGACAGTCAAGAACCGCTCATCCCCGGCTCCCACCCTGATGTGTTTGACAGAGTGTGCAGAGGGGGTACCATGTTTTATTCACACAGCCACAAATGCACAGCACCCAACGGCTTGAGGAGAGCCAGAGGTGGCCCGACGCCTGCTCCTGAAAGAGATATCTATTATAAAAATACCAGCGGAGGGCAAAAAGAACACGATCAAGGTCTTCTAATGACGTGACCTGCCAGGTAGTGTGTGAGTTTGTATGTGTGTGTGTGCGTGTGTGTGTGTGTGTGTGTGTGTGTGTGTGTGTGTGTGTGTGTGTGTGAGTTTGTATGTGTGTGTGTGTGTGTGCGTGTGCGTGTGCGTGTGTGTGTGTGTGTGTGTGTGTGTGTGTGTGTGTGTGTGTGTGTGTGTGTGTTTTTCCTGCCCCCGTTTTATGAAATGCAAGTGTTTGTGGCTAACCACAAGTGTTTCCATTTAATAGCTTGTAATTATTTTATGCTGGGAGCGTCACTTGTTTACGTATCTCTGTGTGGTAAGGCTCTAATCTACCTCTTTTCCTCTCTCTCTCTCTCTCTCACCCTCTCTGCCCCCCCTCTCTCTGCCCCCCCCCCCCCTTTCTCTCTCTCTCCCTCTCTCTCTCTCTCTGTTTGGGTGGGCTGGTTATACAGCAGCCTTGTCTATTGGAAGTCTGTCAACTATGCTAGAGCTGTAACTATTGCGGCTGGATTTCACTCTCTCTTTTTTTTTCTTCTCTGGAGCTTGTTTCGTAAGCTGAGTCTGTTGGCACTTCAGTGGTCTGAGGTCTCCGAATGTGGGGCCTGACACTGGACTGTGTCTCTGTGTGTGTAGGTGTATGTTTGTATGTTTGAGTTTGTGTGTGTGTGTGTGTATGTCTGTGTGTCTGTGTGTGTGTGTGTGCACTTGTGCATGGATACAACCTGCTGCACTGCTCTCAAGAATTCTAGACCACTGGGAACCGAAACTGCTGTGCTTGTGCACATTACCTTTTATGTGGTGTTTTTTTAAATAACCATGTATATTTCCTAAATTGAAAGCTTGACTAGACTGTCCCTTTCAAACATTCCTTTTTCCTCTATCTCTCTCTCTCTCTCTCTCTTTCTTTCTTTCTTTCTCTTAAATTAAATTTCAAAAGTTGCTTTATTGACATGAGAAATAGGCACTTGTACTGTTATACCAAAGCAATCATTATAGGATATGACATTACAACAAATACAGATACAGAACGTATTCACATTGGCATTGACTGGGCATACATTGCATGCTCTTTTGCTTCCTTTCTCCTTCTTCTCTGTTCCTCCAGAAGCATCATCATTGGCATAACGCAGGACAGGTCATGACCAGAGCATAGGAGAAATGAGAATGAGCTTGGGGAAGAACATAGAAAAAGCAGTTTGATGAACAGTAGATAATGGAATGCAATGAGATTACAAACAGAATCGCTGAACAATTGCTTTGTACGAGCTGTTCTAATAGACAGGCGACTTTTTGTGAATCACATTCAAGAATCCGTTCCGCAGTAAATTAGGAATCTCGGCTGTAACATGGGATGCCCTTTGGAATGTGTGCACTTTCTTTTGTCAACTTGAGTTAATTAGAGGTTCACACACAGACCCAAACTATGATTCCTGTGCAGTGCTTGTTGCTGTGCCTATCTGGGCTTTGTCATTCAAGGTGGGTAGTGCGCGAAGTGTAGGGCTGCAAGTTCAATTGCCCCTCTTCTGTACGCCAGTCGGTCTAATTTGGTCTCAGAAGAGAGGTGGTCTCACAAGTCAGTATTTTTGTTTGTGGAGGTTTTTGTTATCCAATTTTGACAGATTTGCTGGTTGCAGAGACACACTCTCAGAGACACTACTCTTAATTGCATTGTTTAATATTTGCATCCATGTCAGGGGCCTCCCAGGCTCAGCTATTGTTAAAAAGCTGTGGGCTGGATTTTCCTTCTCTTGTTAACAGTAATTGTACACAGTTGAACACAGGCACACACACACACACACACACACACACACACACACACACACACACACACACACACACACACACACACACACACACACACACACACACACAGGCGCGCGCACACTCACACACACATACACACAAGTACACACTGATATGCATGCTGATAGACTCTCACGCACATCTGGATGCACACCTTTTCCCATACACATATGCCAACACACACACAGTCACACACACACACATATACACCAACACATGCGTTCACACATGCACACAAAAGGCGGCAAGAAAAAAAAGCTGAATGTTCACACCTCTGCTTTAGAGAAGTTCAAGTTCATGGCAAATGAAGGCGTGGACGAGCCGTCACTGAAGTTTGCCTGTGATTGCCGTCAGAGTGGGCTACCTCTGCTCTCTCCTCCGCCTCCGTGTGTGTCTCCTCATGAACCGGGCAAAGTGCCGAGATTGTGGAAAAATGTTGAAGAAGGAAAAAAAAAAAAAATGGAGAGGAAAGAAAGGAAGAAGCAAAAATGAAAAGTGAAGAAATGAAGAGATAAGAATGAGGTGGGGTTGGAATGAATAATTCAGAGATTGCTCAGAATGTCACGTCGCTCGCGTTGTCTTTTTTTATTTCTGACGCAGATGGAAGGCAATGTGGAGATCCCAGTGGAGCTGAATAGGCACCTGTCCCCTCTTCCTCTTCCTCATTTCCTCATCTCTCTCTCTCTGTCTCTCTCTTTCTCTCTCTCTCTGTCTTTCACTTTCTCTCTTTCCTCTATACCTCCTTTTAGCTTTCTTTCTCCTCTTCCTTTTCCTCTCTCAGATAGATGTCGTGCTGCGACCTACCATCTCTGTTTCACATGCACACACACACACACACACACACACACACACACGCCATCATATTGCATACGATACTATGCACACACACACACACACACAGTGGCACCCACACTCCCACACACGCACACCAAACAATGCACACACACACACACACACACACACGTACACCAAACAAAGCACACACACACACACACACACACACACACACACACACACACACACACACACACACACACACACACACACACACACACAGGCAATTGCATTAACTGTAATGGACTGAAGGAGCATGCGTTGGTGGTGAGTTTTTCTCGCTGCCAATTCATACCTCTGGAGAAGTAGAGTGAGGAGGAGGAGGAGGAAGATGAGCAAGATGAGCTACACCTGCACTCTCTATGGGGGCAGCCGTGGCCTACTGGTTAGCACTTAGGACCTGTAGCCGGAGGGTTGGTGGTTCGAATCCCGACCAGTGGGCCGCGGCTGAAGTGCCCTTGAGAAAGGCATCTAACCCCTCACTGCTCCCCGAGCGCCGCAGTTGATGCAGGCAGCTCACTGCGCCGGGATTAGTGTGTGCTTCACTTCGCTGTGTGTACACTGTGTGCTGTGTGTGTTTCACTAATTCACGGATTGGGATAAATGCAGAGACCAAATTTCCCTCACGGGATCAAAAGAGTATATATACTTATACTATACTTATACTCTATGTTTGTCAGGGCTCAGTGGTCTGTATGCTGTTGTGATGTGTGGGGTCATTTGCCTCAGGGGACAGAGTTCAATTATGGGATGCTGTGTGTCTTTTTTTGTTTTGTTAGAATCACCTAAAGTCATTTGTGTCTCCCCACAATTATTAGGTAGTATCAGTACTGCTCTATTTTTAGCCTCTTGAAAAGGAAGTTAAGGGTCATTTTGGTTTTCCTGCCAAAATCTTTCACCGTTAAGCCCAGTTCATTTTACAGCTTAAAAGGAATCAATTGCATTTTTAATGTTACATCATAAAAATGATAGAAAAAAAAGTAGTGTGCTGTGATTTTAAATGTCATCTCTATATTTAACTCAGTTACTTTACCCACTGAGTAGCTTTGCCATATGTTCTCAATCCAGTCTTTATGATACTCAAGTTTGCACTCAAAACAGAGAACTTGGAAGTGCTGGGTCATTCTTTTCCAAACTGTATGAGTAGCTTCCCAGAGTTAATGCCTTTCAATTGATATCAAGTGGACGCACTGTATGTAAATGCGAGAACACTTGTGTCTTTGTCATTGTGTGTTTGTGAGTTAATTAGACAGTTCCCATGTGCAGACATCAAGAGAGGTGAATGCATATATTTGTGTATACGGCATATCGTTATTTGTGTGTGTGTGTGTGTGTGTGGATCAAGATGCTTTTCTAAGCCATCCCTCTCACTCCCTTCCTGATGCAGCTCAGCCTCGGCCCCTGCCTCCCCTGAGCACCTCGTCGTCCTGTGAGGGAGACCCCGCCAGGCTTCAGAATGGCCTGCCAGTCGCCATGGGCAACGGTCATGGCGGGGCGCGGCCGGGCGCCACGGCTGCTGTGGAGCCCCGGAAGCAGCATATGTCGCCCGTCTCGCAGAAGATGCAGCGGAAGCTCCGCTCCAGCCTGTCTGTCAACTCGGACAGCAGCCGGAAAAGCAAAGGCAGCTCCACCGGATCACACAAGCCTGGCTCGTCACCAGAAGGTGTGTAACACATATACACACACACACACACACACACACACACACACACACACACACACACACACACACACACACACATATGTATACACACACACACACACACACATAAGCACAGAGACACACACACACACACACACACACACACACACACACATATGTACACACACACACACACACATAAGCATACACACAATGTACACACACACACACACACACACACACACACACACACACACACATATGTATACACACACACACACACATAAGCACAGAGACACACAATCATACACACATACACACACACACACACACAGACACACACACACACACACACACACACACACACACACACACACACACACACACACACAACCACAAAGTTCGTCTGGATCACTCAAGCCTTTGAGTTGTACATGTGATTACACACACAAACAAACTTACATACACACAAAACATACAGCTAGCAGCTAGTGCTGGGCGGTATACCGGTTCACACCGTATACCGGTGTATATTTTCGTTATGATATGAATTTTTAATATACCGCCATACCGGTGTATTTGATTCCACAACGTTTGGAACGTTGCGCCGCGCAACAGTGTTTCAGACGGGACTTTTTTCACACGCACGCATGGTGCCACTGCGAGGCATAGTGAGGGTAAACACAAAACACCTTAAGTTTTCCCCTGAAGTATGACCCTTAAGGCTTAATTTTCTCCTTAGGTAAGGGGTTTATTTAAGGGTGTTGCACAGAAATAATACCTTAAATTGTTTCTTTAGTTAAGGAAAAATGTTAAGGGATACTGCATTGAAAAGGATTGACCGTCACGAAAATTCTATTGAGATTGTTCAACAGCTGTAGCTGGCTAGTAGGTGATGTCGTTAGTTAGCAACCCACCGAACACAGTGAAGTTTAATGATCTTATCATTCATCTCACCTTAAGAATATTCGCTGAAATTATCCAGGTAGCAAGTAAAGCGTGTTATAGACATGCACTGAGCAATACTAGCTGGCTAGTTAGAAATGATCCTGACTGTCATCAGTGCACCAAAACAAACTTTTTTGTTAATGTTTTGCCTAGCGAACCGAACCGAAGCTCATGGCAGGCTAAGAAGACATCCACATCCACATGAAGTTAACGTTAGCCTACCACTAACGTCATGTAAACCACACAATAACAATACATTTCTGATAGGCCTATTTGACAGAGTAAGCATATTAACAGAGGTTTTATTTTAAATTGTATCATTTTCAAAAAAGTATAATTATTGCAAGTTGCACTACTTTTTGTATTGGTTTTATACAAGATGTTTGGGAAATTTGCACAGTAAAACTTCTGTATTTTGACTGCAATTGTCTTTGCATTCTGATTAGATTCTTCATTAGAATCATGAGTGGCTCTTTGTAAACAGCATAATTTTCTGGGGCCATGCAAAACTGCATTTCCACTAGTGTGTAGTTATTCTACATCATGACAGTAAAATAGACCATCCATGTACTGCAGCAATTCCTCTCTCAACCTGTAGAAAATGCTGTGAACATCTGATTATGCATGGTAAAAAAATACCGTCATATACCGTGAAACCGTAAGAATTTTGAAAAATACCGTGATATACATTTTTGGTCTTACCGCCCAGCACTACTAGCAGCTCCACTTACACACATGGACACCATGTGGACATGCAAAAGTCAGTCATGCACTGGTGGAAACATTTACATTTATAAACACATGGGCACACATGAATACCTTACCTATACAGACTGATACACACAGACGGTCATTTGCTAACACAAGAACATGAACCACCCAGCCAGACGTTGATCGCAAGAATCCAACATTCTAAGCATCAACACATAGTACTGCACTATGATCCAAAGCAGCTTCACTCGAATTTGTAGGGTACTAAAAATGTGCACAGCAGCTAACCAAAGTGCAGTCGGTTCTCCCACCATTGTTTTGTAAATCACACACCTGACTGCTGCATCTGAAGGCCCACGCATACGTTATAGGCCTACATCTATCACTCTACACGCCCCCTGATGCACATCACGTTTTAATTTGTTAGCTGGTCCTGCCTCCTTGCTCCCCAAAATGCCGTATTGTATGTGAACAGACACAGCAGGCCGGAAATGTTTCGCCTCGTTTGTAGACACACGATGCGGCATAAAGACGTCTCTTCTCCCCGTGAATGTTTTGCGATCTCTGTCTAAAAACAGCTAATGTGTCCTGTTGAAGAGACCGCGGTTACACTTTACTTGACAATATCGACAGTGGCATGACACTGTCATGAACATGTCATAAACAAGTCATAAACGTTAATGACCGAGACCTCTCCATAAATTATGTGAATACTTACTGTACACTTGCATACATAGTTGGTAAGATCTCTAAGTAATCAAACAGATACTTCACCACTCAGATGATAGTATACATTTCTCTTAACTAAAAGAGGAAGGGAGGAAGGTGGTTTGTATGTATCTTCAATAGGATAAAAGAGGCATTGTATGCCTCTAGTTATAAGTATACACTCCTCTTTGCAAAGAAGTCTGTTGTACACCAATCTCTTACAGGATGATGAGAAGAGTCTTAATCAAACCCTCTTCAGTACATACTTCTGCACATTAATGTTTAGCACATTCTCACAGACACATTTTCAGCAAATGAGAAGATGTTAAGTGCATATCCACCATCAACAAAAGGAACAGAAGATGTTGGTGCATTTCCCTGTTTAGTGCAACCTCTTATTTGCCTGAAATAGTGCAGAGGAGCCCAGCTGATACTGGGGGGCAGTGGAGTGGGGTTGGTGGGGGTTTGTCTTGTGAGATGACAAGCAGCATGGGGTAATGAATGTGGCATCAGCGCCGGCGGTAATGGTCACCAAGGTGCGACCTCTTAACAAGGCACCGGCATGCCAGGAGCCCACTAAGTGTCAACCCCTCTGCTGGATGGACTTTCTACCCCACCTCACCCCAACACCTCACAACACTACACTACACCTTACCTTAGCCCACCACCCTGCCCATCTATACAGCCCCCTACCCCCTTTTCATCCTTATCTAGTGTTCTCATATTCCGCTCGTACTTTCTTCTCTTCTCGCCATTTTCCCTCCTCCTCCTCACCTCCTTTTCTAACAGTGTTCCCTCATTACTTCTACCTCCCTGTGCTTGTGATGTGAATCAGACACCTCCAGGTTTCTCTCTCTCTCTCTCTCTCTCTCTCTCTTTCTTTCCTCTCTTTTTTGCTGGCTTTCATGTCTGTTTCTCTGTATGGGCATCTTAATCACAAGAGGTCTTGGTAGATAGTACATGGCTTGCTGCTAAAATGAGTGAATGCTTATATTTAGTGATCTTGTGTCATTATATCTCACTTTTAATTGTATTTTTTTCTTTTTCTGTACAATCAAAGTTGAATTGTTTTCTGCATGTACTTTTAACTCGAGGGCCTTGCTTGTTTCTGTGTTCTATTGAATACAACTCTGGCATGAAAAAAATGTCTGATGTCTAATACCTGTGTACAAACAGTTCTGGTGCTTTCTGTAATTAGTAAACATATTGTTTTGTCGGAGACAAAAAAAAAAAAAAAACAGCTATGTGAGTACAAAGCAAAGGTGTCTTCCTTCAGAGCAGACTTTATAAACCCAAGGCTTGCATCTTTAAAGGCATCACATGTTCCACATCTTTATCAGTGAGGATGTGAGAAGGGGGGGGGGACACACCAAGCTTTTCTCTCTTTAGCGAGGCCTCTCAGAAAAGAGCTTTTGTGTTGAATTGTTTGTAGGATTGAATCTGTGAATCAATATGCTGGCGTTCAAGTGTTTATTTCCCACTGGAGAACAGCAAGCTGTTGTGATGTAGTGTTTACATGGATTACCATAATCTGTTTGCCTGTGAAATTAGCTCCTAAACAGCCCTCGGAAAACATAAGAATAAAGCTTTACAAGAACTCTGCTCAGGGGATCTCGTTTGTGTGTGTGTGTGTGTGTGTGTGTGTGTGTGTGTGTGTGTGTGTGTGTGTGTTTGGGGGTGGCTCATGTTGTTGGCACTGTTACAAAGTGATGATAACAGCAAGCCTGTTGGATAGAAGGAAAAAAAAACGTGTAAATTGGAAGCTTTGGTTTTTTTTTTGAAGAGGTGAAGACCTTTTGAGCTTTGTAAATATATCTTTATTTGTGTGTGTGTGTGTGTGAGACAGAGAGTTGGTTTTTAGTCCACGTCTGAATAAAAATCAAAGAAAGCTTTCATGCTTGCCCTTTTTTTCCATTTGGTTCATCTGCCTTCTTGTGTACTTTCAACATTTATTTGCCTGTCTATCACTCAAAAGTTTCTTTTCTGCCTGTCTCAGAAATTTGTATCCATCTCTTTCACATTTCCACTGTCAGTAGCGGCTTTCTCTCTTTAAAGCCTCCTCCCTCCCTCCCTCCCTCCCTCCATCTTCCCTCCTTTCTCTCACCCCATCCTGCACCCCCCCCCCCCCTTTAATTTGGATGTTTTCTCAGCTCTCGGGGCATCGCCTCCTCCAGCTTGTTTTATGTCAGGCTGTTCCTCTTTTTGATGTGGGCCCTCGCCAGTTTTCCAGATGTCTCTGGCCATTTCCTCCCCAGCTGCCGCACCAATCTCCCCAGGCCCCGCCCAGCCGGCCGACTCTGGTCGTCCGGCGAGATCGCCTGACATAAAACATGAACACGCACCACGCACCAGGCAACAGCAGCTTCCTTCATGTGGGCAGTTATGCAGAGCCGATACTGGCCCTTTGGAGTGCCTTGGTCCGTCCGACTGCTCGCTTGTGCCCTGCCCCCTGTGTGTGTGTGTGTACGTGTGTGTGTGTGTGTGTGTGTGTGTGTGTGTGTGTGTGTGTGTGTTTGTGTATGTGTGTGCATGTGTGTGTATGAGGCATGACTCCCCGAGACTTGAGCTAATGGCCGGCAATGAATTATATATCCAACAGAATAGGGAAGTGAGTGTGGGGGTTTGTGTGAGCATGTATGTTTAGATACAGCCTACTGTAGCAATGGGCTGTGTCAGTGTTGAAAGTTATTCAGCTGTGTTCAAGTGTATCCTCTTTTTTTCATAGCATTTTTGGACAAGCAGGGTATGGGGTTTGGTTTCATGTAGTGTTGTTTGTGAACAGCAGTCCTGTTTTACATTGAAATGATATGCATCCATAAGTATCAAGTGCAACACCCCATGTGTTTGGTCTAATGAGTTCTCAATAGCCTGGAGAAGTGCGGGTTTCTCAGGGGCTTCGATGTTGAAATATTCATCATATCACGCTAAGCATATTCATTTACTCGTCACTATTTTTTCCCCTTGCAGTAATCAGATGTGTTTCATACTTTACTTTTGAAACTATCTGACACACACACACACACACACACTAACACTCACACACATACCGCATTGCGTTTCAAGTTCACATTGGAACACCACTGGTCAGTGCTAGCATTTGTAATGAAAAAATATCACTTTGATTAATCAAACATGAGAATCCTGCAGTCTTACGTCCTGGCCGCACCCATTCCTCCTCTTCATTTCATTCCTCCCTGCATCTTTCTCTATCCCCCTCTCTTCATTTCATTCCTTCCTGCATCTTTCTCTATCCCCCTCTCTTACTTTCATTTCCTTTCCTCTTCAATCATCAGTCTTTACCTCTCTCTCCTCTGTCCATTTGTCTCAATCTATAAAGCGAAAGTGTTCTGATTAGCTGTTTGTAATGACATTTTCCTGATCTATCGCTCTTGTCTTTTGCGCCCCTTCTGTGTATGTGTGTGTTTATGTGTTGTGTGGATGTGCTTGCTTCTAGCCTCTTTTCTCTCTCTCGCTCTCTCTCTCTCGCTCTCTCTTTCTCTCTCGCTCTTTCTCTCTCTTGCTGTCTCTTTCTCTCTCTCTCTCTCGCTCTTTCTCTCTCACTCTCTCTCTTTCTCTCTCTCTCTCTCTCTCTCTCTCGCTCTTTCTCTCCTCTCTCTCTCTCGCTCTTTCTCTCTCTTCTCTGTGTGTGTTTATCTGATAAGGCATTGGCTCCCATGGGCTCTGGCCAGGAACAGGTGTAATATCATTGCCACCGCACTAAATGAATTACTCTCAGCTGGCTCTGTTTCCAACGGGGGGTCTTTATCTCGCCACGACGCCCCTGTAAATTCTCCATTGGACGCTTCATCAGATTAAGTTACGCGACACGCCGTGTCATTCTCACTAACCTCTCACTGCTCACACTTCTGTGTGACTCTATACCATGCAGTAGTGGAGTGGACTCAGCTGACTCCCTCTTGTGTTAACATCAGCTTGTCTTGTGTGTTTGCCTGCCATTGATTTGCCCTATAAACAGTGTGCATAATATTGGTTTCCTCAGGCCTTTTAAAACACACACTTTGATTGCGGGACAGATGTAAATATCGGCACAGCATTTGTGTCCGCGAACGCAAACACACATGACTTTTACAATCCACCAGTCAGTCCCGGCTTAATTAGTTTTCGGCTGTTTTGTTGACGCCTTGGATGTAGATGACATGAAGGCTTAGCGCATGCACTTATTGCCTGTAGTGTTCTAGTGTTTTTTTCTCTGCTTTTGTTTGGCTTTTGATGAATTGAGGCAACGGTCATGGTCTTATTAGAGCATTTTAGCAACCCGAGGTGCTTCAAAGCCAAACCTCATGTAAATCTATATTAAATGAGGGTTCCCAAACAAATTAAAAAGGACTTGATTGTATGGGCAGTGAGGCCAATATCATTGTCATCATCATTATCGTCATCATCATTATCATCATCATCATCACTGTTGAAGCTCTGGGACCTACGACTATAAAATCCATCATTTAGTTGAACATACATTTTTTGATTTCCTTTGGTTTCTTTAGTGTACCTCGGTCATTATGAGAGAATAAAAAACGGAACTCTAGCCTCATACAGAAAAAACTCAGGAAGGGTATTTTTTTGTTCCTACAAGTCAGCGGAAACAACGGTAATTTTGACCTCCTGCCGTGTGGCTACATCGAAAGGGTCTGGATGGAGGTTAAATGTTAATCAGTGGCGACAGAAGCGTCGGGCATTAGCACGCCAATTTGCCAGCCAGAAATCTCAGGGACGTTGCTAATCAGCTTTGCGTGATCAGGCCCATGTGCGTTTGCATGATAATGCCTCCATTATGCCTCCCAAAGCCGCTAATCAACTCACCGAAAAAAAAAAGTGGAAATTCGGCGCCCCTGAGTTTCCTCTCCGCCTTGATCGCTCCTCCTCTTCCTCCTGCTCCTCTTCATCCTTCTTTTACACACACACACACACACACACACACAGACAGACAGACAGACAGACAGAATCCCGGAAAAACATATGGCCATACTCAAATGCTGGACATGTAATGCATGCGTGTGGTCCCTTTTGCATAGAAACACACGGTAACACTTTACTTGACGGGTGAGTTCATAACACATTCATAGCAGCTGTCATAAACTGCACATAAAGCATTCATGACTGTTTCATGAGACATGACTCAACATTCATACCGACCCTGTCATGAATGTGGAAGACAGAACAATGCCAACTTGTCAAAATAAAAGTCCAACAATCGCAAAGCATCATTGCCGTTTTTGTCCCAAACCTCTTACCTGATCATGTCACATCTGAGTCAATGGGCTACTCCAGTGCCAAAAAGACATGGTCAAGCAAATAATTTTTGCTTCATAAAAACATATTTGTTTTATGATCCAAGTAAACTTTCCAGATGATTTCTCATCTTTTGCTACTGGGAATGTCCTACCATTCCAGGTTACACAAATGCGGGTCAGCTGAATGTAGGCTAGTTTACCTCCCAGTGTTAAACTCAGTGATTATGAATACTTCATAACTTGTATAGTAAAGTGACATTAGATGTAGATTTCATAAGATGTTCATGAAATATTTAGCCCATTGACTCAGATGTGACTTGATCAGGTAAGAGGTTTGGAACAAAAACAGCAATGCTGCTTCGCGATTGTTGGACTTTTATTGGTAACACTTTACTTGACGGGTGAGTTCATAACACATTCATAGCAGCTGTCATAAACTGCACATAAAGCATTCATGACTGTTTCATGAGACATGACTCAACATTCATACCAAACCTGAATGGATAAATGTGGAAGACAGAATGATGACAACTTGTCAAAATAAAAGTCCAACAATCGCAAAGGTAAACTAGCCATTCAGCTGACCCGTATTTGTGTAACCTGGATACCATTAATTTAATCTCTCGAGCCTTTGTAAATATTTCATGAATATCTTCATCGAATGTCACTTTACTATACAAGTTGTGAAGTATTCGTAATCACTGAGTTTAACGCTGGGAGGTAAACTAGCCTACATTAAGCTGACCCGTATTTGTGTATCCTGGAACGGTTAGACATTCCCAGTAGCAAAAGATGAGAAATCATCTGCAAAGGTTACATCAAACATGAAACAAAAATTATTTGCTTGACCATGTTCTGTCTTTTTGGCACTGGAGTAGCCCATTGACTCAGATGTGACGTGATCAAGTAAGAGGTTTGGAACAAAAACGGCAATGCTGCTTTGCAATTGTTGGACTTTTATTTTGACAAATTGTCGTCGTTCTGTCTTCCACATTCATGAAAGGTTTGGTATGAATGTTGAGTCATGTGTCATGAAACAGTCATGAATGCTTTATGTGCAGTTTATGACAGCCGCTATGAATGTGTTATGAACTCACCAGTCAAGTAAAGTGTTACCAAACACACACACACACACACACACACATACACACACACTCACACACACACACAAACACACACACTCTCTCTCTCTCACTCACTCACACACACACACAAACGCACACGCACATGAACATCTCAATTGCAACATAGCCTGATGGACTGATATCTATTCTACTCTTTAAATACTGTAATTTCACAACTTTTTCCTTAAATACTGTCATTTCACCCCTCCCAAACTGTTGTTTTAGTTATCATTATTGTTATTTGATTTATTTTTGTTTTGTTTTTGTTTTTCCCTTGTTTACCCTTACACCCCCTTCCTGCTCCGGTGCCTGGCGGCTGGCGTCTCCAGACTGCTGCGTGCACTGCATCCTGGCGTGCCTGTTCTGTGAGTTCCTGACACTGTGCAACATGGTGGTGGCGCAGGCGTCGTGCGGCACGTGCACCTCGGAGGCCTGCTGCTGCTGCTGCTGTGCCGACGACCTGGGCGATGACTGCAACTGCCCCTGCGACATGGACTGCGGCATCATGGATGCCTGCTGCGAGTCCTCCGACTGTCTGGAGATATGCATGGAGTGCTGCGGCATCTGCTTCCCCACATAAGAAGAGCGGGTGCTTGCTTGCACTGGGGGGGGGCAAATGGAGATATGCCCCTCTTACTTCACACGCACATATGAACACACACACACACACACACACACACACACACACACACACACACACACACACACACACATACACACACACACAAACACCAACTGACTCAACCATTGACTACAACAGGAGGAAGAGACACATGGGAGAAATCTGAGAGATGGAGAGAGACAGAGTGTGTGAACACATAGGTGTGCTTATATGACTTTATTCATGGATGTGTGTGTGTGTTTGTGTGTGAGAAAAGGGGTTGGAATTGGTTGGATCTTTTCAGGCCATTGAAAAACATCTCCCAATTCTCTCTTCCATCAGTCAAGCCATCCAAAGAAAGACTAAACTGATACATGATATCATAGTATACTCAAAGTATAGGAATAACACATCAAAGTTACATTTAATGCTGTACATGTACATCAAAAATATGCTATGTTATGCTTAATACCTTATATTGCTTTACATTCAGTTCTTTTGCTGTCGTTTCAACTGAATCATTTCAAGAAGTTTTACCGATTCTACCTGCATTGCCAAAGGACTCCCATGGAACCTTTGTTTTGTTATGAAATCTGTTATATTCAGTAGTTCGCTTACTTACAATAGAGGACCTAAGTTAAAACTGTCTTTTCCTGAATGACATGGTCACAGACTGTTGACTGGTCACCTTAAGGAATTTGTGGCCATGAAGGCCTGCTCCTTAGCATTGATGGCTTTGAAGTCATCACCTTGATGACCTCATCATTGGGCTGTTTCTAAAGCAGAAATCAGTCTTGTCTAATGAGATTTTGTCAAACTACTTTTAAGTCTACTGTAAGCTTTCAATATTTTGGTCATAGCCAGCATCAAACTGGTGCCCAATTGTGGACTTCACAAGCAATCTTTTATGCCAGATAATTCAGCATCACCAACACTATACTGTATGTTATGAGCCCAATTCTTCTGCAGTTATTCTCTGTACTGATTTCAAATTCTGGCCGAATGACTCAATGAGATAATAACCCTATTGATGTCTTTTGCGTGGACATATGGTCCCTTTTTAATAATTTCTTAGCAGTTTACTTAACAATATTTTATTTTCCTTCAGTTGTCTTGCCTATATATGTTTTTTGTTTAACCCACAGTCATCAAAAGGTTTTATAGGGGTTAAACACAATTCTTATGTGTTAATAGTTTGTAATGCACTTTAACCTGCAGTATTAAAATGTTTGTAATGCTATCCAAAAAAGGTGGATGCAAACTCAAAAAGAATCAATGTGTTCTCATACCTGACGAAGAGGTGACCTATAGTCAGATGCTAGTACATATTTGATTGGAATATTCTAGCATATCGAGGTGAATCAGTGTAGTTTAAATATAACCCAGTCATTAGATACTAGATTTAAACCAGAGAAAGATCAGTATTTTTGTATTTTTCTAATTCCATCTACTATCTCCTTTAGAAAGAAACTATTCAAGGAAATCACCTTCGACAAAGAGTTCTAGGTTTTTTCTTCACTCTCTTTGGTGTAATTTATTGCATTTTTGTTAACTGTCAAGGTTTACATGCTCACTAGTCAACAAGAACGAAAAACAAAGCATTCAGGTGATTCTAGTTGCGTAACTGACATCCTTATGCCACTACATAGAGTAGATATGGCACCCCTGCCTCTCTCACTAATGAAATGCTTTCGGCAGACATGTGCACAGGAAGAAATGGTTAGGCAATTAATGAATGGTGATGGAGGCAGATGAGCTCGCAATTCTGTGCATTTTTATGGCAATTTCATTTTCATATGCAAGATATGTGAAATCCTCTGCAATTTCATGGAAACGGATTCCATAGAACCTTGTTACTGAAGAATGGGAATGACTGACTGGTCTTGAATCATTACCGCAATGCCAATCATTTTAGTGAAACTTTTTTTTTTAAAGTCAGAAATCATCCTTGCTGTGGACAATGTCACTTCCTAAAAAAGTCTCAGTGGATCCATTATAATATGGTCATCCATTCCCTGTAGTAAATGTTTAAATAATGGCAGACACTAACTCTTCCTCTGTAAGCTTAGCTGAGTCTGTATTCCTATTCTGTCTTTTAAGTGTCGAAAAGTTTTTTTGTTTACGTTAAGTGCATTTACTGGATCATCCCAAAGAGATGCCTGGGGAAATATTGGAATTATATCTATTTCTTTTACCAGACACATTGTTATATTGTTGAAATGTTCAAATACAGCACCTGATGGAACTGACCTGACCTGATGGAGGGAAAAAAACAATAAGAGGGTGACTCTGGAAATCTATTCAATACAGGGTGAATATAACAGATTTTTTATAGTGAATAGCATACTGTCAATATAGTCATTTGTTGACATTGTGAAAATATTTGTTTGATTACGTTATATTTTTGGACTGAGTTTTAGAGCTTTTTTTTCTCTAGATCTTTTTGGGTGTACTCTAAGGTGATGCAGACGTTTCTAGCAAGTCATCACATCTGTTTCATCAGCCATGTAATGTGCCATGCACTTGGGAGAAAACATTAGTATTTTTAGTGGTGCTCTGTCTTCCTCTGTCATATCTGCTCTCTGTTGTGCAGTGAGTCAGAACCTAATACACCTGACCTTATTCAGGTAAGCAAGATTGGATTCAGGACACACAAAAAAATCATGCACTTCTAAAGACATTTTTCAGTTCCCCTGTTGGAGAGATCTTTTAGTTGCAATTGAAAACTCGCTGAAGGGTTATTTCAAGAAACTTTCTGACTTAAGTGGCATTCGGTGTTTATCCTTTTTTGAAATGTATTACACCCTTCAGACTCAAGATTCCAGAGTATTTTTTGCAAACAATCTAAGTCTGAGTGCAGTCAAACAGTGTACTGTAGTTGCAGAATTTTGGACTGAGAAAGTTCATGTTTTTGTGAGTTTAGAGTTTGTTTTTTTTATCACTGAGAGTAGATATTTAAGAGGAAGGCTAATCACCTCTGGTTTGATTGATTAATTCATTACAACTCAAAAGAGTCCTACTGGAAACCATGGGAGGTGCCGCTGGCAGAGAAATACTCAACAGGAATAATGTGAAGAATTGTTTTTTTTTGTTTTTTTTTCCAGAGCATGGTTATTTAGTAGTACATGTATTTATCTACTTTTATCTCTCTCCCCAAAAGTAAGGTATAGTTTATTCTCTGCACAATTCATTTCCTCAGCATACTGTATATTAACCCTGTTGTCCATGAAGTAGATCACTAAGGTCTTAATAAATCTTGAGAATACATGTAATCCAGTTGTCTTTGGTCTGTCAATGCACATTTTCTCCATGACTTGTTATAGCACATAATTCTACATCAGTCTGTCTTCTTGTCTCTTTACTCCCTCTAACTGTCGCATTAAAGGAGCAGTCTGTGATTCTAATCACGTTACTTTTTCATCAGATTTCACAAATTGCTCCTCAAGGTCTGTCCAATCAGTGTTCATACACTGTCAAAGATTGTCAGATGTGTGAGTTCAAGTAGTGTGGACTGTATGTGCAAGAGTTCATTTCTATATGGCAGTCCAGGAAAGCAATTGAGTTGGGGAAGAAATGGGTTCTGCACTGTACTGAAAAGAGGAATTGCTGTATGTTCCAGTGCCACCTATCCTCTCACAAACACTGGAAGGACAGACCTATTATTGGGTTTTTTCTTCATTGAATAGACCTCGGATTGTAGTGGTACTCCATAATCCGTCTCTATCGCGTTGCTGCTGTTGATCTTCTAGTTGTGCACTTGGTTGATATGATGTCTCAGACTTATATGGAGCTTGACAGCAGCAGAGTACAAACCTGTGGGTGTGTCGTGCAGATCTCGATTACGGTCAGTGGAGAGGAGGAGAGGTACTGGACAGAGGAGAGAGAGACGAGGGGTCGAGTTACTGTAAGGCGATCATACACAGAGAAACATTTTGAGCTCTAGGCGTGTCTCCAGGCAGAGTTCCTGACCAATGGTGTTCAAGCACTTTCCCATTGCTATTAGGCAAGATTATGGTGTACTGCTGGTGCAGCTATTTCACAAAAAAACATCTTAGAAAAGGGGAAAAATGCAACTATTTAACTGACGTTTCGGTCAGTCAGAACTTCATCGTTGATGTTGGGCAACATTTTTTTTATCTGGAGAACTCCGCACTCTGTTAGGATGCCGATCACGTCGCCATGGTATCCTGAACACAGGGACACGGCCGTCCGACACAAGAAAGGGGAAGGGGGGCATGAGGGTCGGGCCTGAGTACAGCCCTCCTGCTGAGCTACAACAACCTCTGACCTTTGCCAGACATCCCCCTTCACCTCTCAATTACCCCCCTCTTTTACACCCCCCCCTTTCTGCACCTTCACCCCATACTGTCCCACCTGCTGATGCAGAGACCTTCTCTCTCTCTCTCTCTCTCTCTCTCTCCCTCTCTCCCTCTCTCTCTCTCTCTCTCTCTCTCTCTCTCTCCCTCTCTCTCTCTCTCCCTCTCTCTCTCTCTCTCTCCCTCTCTCCCTCTCTCTCTTTTTCATTTTTTCTCCTTCTTTTGTCATTTTCTGCCCCGCTACGTCGCTGCTTCGCCCCAGCATATTACCATCTGATTTCACTAATGAATCCAGACCATATTGGCAGCAGGGCCATAATCACATGGGAGCATTCTTAGCCCAGACACATTCTCAGCTCAGCTCACTTCTCCTCTCCTCTCCTTCGTTCCCTCTATCCCTTCCTCCACCCACCATCCTCCCTTTTTTCCCTCTTTTTTTTTTATAAGAGAATGGACGCTGGGAAGAGGCGACGGAGTGAAAACTCCAGGTAAGTGTTCGCTGACCTTTTCACAAAGTCGCTCACCTTTTCTCTCCTTCAATCAATCCCTGACAGCTCTCCACCGTGTGCCTGCACTTGTAATGTCACAATTAAGGAGGTGTCATTGTGTCATTGTTTCCCTCTCTGTCCCTTTCTCTTCTCCCTCTCTTTCTCTCTCGCTCTCTCTATCCCTTCAGCTACCCCTCTCTCCCTCTCTCTCTCTCTCTCTCTCTCTCTCCATATCTATATGCATGTGGAGGTCTGAGAGCATATGTGTGGCTCAGTGGACCTCAGGTCATTTCGCTTACAATATTAAATAAGTCATTAGGGTGCCACGGCCACACTAGTGCCCAGTGCTCTCCCCCACTCCTCCTCATCCTGGCCCCATCATCATTCTCTCTCTCTTTCTGAAAATGAATATCTGCTGCCCTTAGCCATGGGACCAAATTACCACATCTACACCCCCCCCCACACACACACTTATTTCTCTTGCCGTCGCCCATTTTTATCACTGTTAAATGTAATTAAAAAAAAAAAAAAACAATAATAACATACATGACAAGATTAACCTTGTAGATTGTAGAAATAAAGTAGATTCTCTTGTGAACTGACAGTAAACAATCTGTAATTGAAATAAAAGAAATCTAATGAGGTTTCCATGGCATCGCAGAACTGCGAAACAGGAAACAGAAAGGCATGCCCGCATATATATAGTGATGTGTTTGTGTGTGTGTGTGTGTGTGGGGGGGGGGGGGTAGCTGGGTAAACCACACAGCATAAGGACATAACAGTATCTCAGTATCTTCAGTTCCTGATAAAAAATTATGCTACTCTCTCTGTGTGTGTGTGTGTGTGTGTGTGTGTGTGTGTGTGTGTGTGTGTATTTGCGTGTGTGTGTGTGAGTAAGATGGGTGTTGAATGCTCCCCCACAACATTTTAGGGAAAAGGCTTGTTCCTCCTCTCAATGTCCAAGAAGCACAGCAGCCTGACACATGATGCATAATGCAACGCTGTCCTTTCTTCCCATCCATGTCGAAGTTTGAAGGACTCCCACTCTGTTGACTGGGGCTGTTGTATTAAATTAAATGAGCTATATGTTACAATGACACCTAATACTTAAAAGGAATGCTGCGGTCCAAATTCAAAATATTGGAGAGCATAAACTCTTCAGGGCATAATTCAAAATATGGCTTCTATTAGAACATATAGAGAAATATAATACTTGACTTGACTTACTTAACTGCTAATGCTATTAGGAAGGATATGTACATGAAAAGCCTAACTTTACTTGCTTTAGACGTCAATTGTCAACATTTTAATCTAAGTTTATTGAACGGTAACCACATGCATAATCTGAGTAAATATAGACTCAAATTTGCAGTTTCTCTTGTATATCTCTGTCACATTTTCTTTTGCCGTGGAAATAAAACTAGTTCTACTTCTCCAGTGTGACTCATACCAACAGTAGCTGAGTTGAGTAGCTGTTGAGTAGAGTGTCAGCCTCACACACGAGTGTTTCTCAGATATTCAGATATATTAGCCTTCCCAATCCAGCTGAACACGGACCCACAATGTATGAATGAATGTACGTACTAACATATTAAAATTACTTTCAAATTATTTAAAATACATCCCTACTGCTAGCCATGATAAATTAACTTAGTTTTAGGTTAGCTAACCTTAACTGAAGCTCAGGAGAAATTGGACCAAATTTACACCTGATTTAAAACTTTTTTCCGTTCTAAGCCTCCATCAAAGGCTCCATCAAATGCCTCTCTAATGCAAACTGTAGTCATATTCCTCTGGTCATGGAGCTGAAGCATGGCTAGCCTTTTTAGTTTTGGTTTAAATGTACACTATGCATTTTCAGGTATTTTTGGTGACTGTAGAGCTCCCTCTAGAGTCGCGATATATTTATATTTTACTCTGCTGTTATAAATAGCAAACTTCTCATGGCTTGTTCCCCTGCACACAATGAAAATGCTTTTGTTGTGGAGGCGAAGGATTAACAACAGGCAAAAACCTATCTCCAAAGAGCTATATCTACTGACAAGGTAATGTTTCACGATTCTTGCGAGATTACATTACATTACATTACATTTGGCTGATGCATTTTAGCCAAAGCGACTAACAACATGGTAAACAGTTTTTTAAAGTAATTCTCAACCATTTTAGGACACTTTAAAAAACGGTAGAGTACAGTAAGAATAAGTGCATCAGTGAGTGCTGTTTTTAACAGTTACGTGTCAGCTCAAGACGGCTGGTGAGTGCTAGGATCAGCAAGACTGGTTGTAAGTGGTGCTATGAGAGGAGATGTTCTCTAAAGAGCTGGGTCTTCAGGAGTTTTTTGAAAATGGAGAGGGATATCCCTGCCCTTGTAGGCACTGGCAGTGTGTTCCACCAACGAGGAACAACAGATGAGAAAAGTTTGGATTGGCCTGAGCGTACCGGTGGTAGAGCTAGACGTCATTCGTCTGAGGAGCGCAGCGGTCTTGAGGTAGCGTATGTCTGTATGAGGGCATTCAAGTGGAGAATGACAGGAAGTGAATGGGAGAGAGAGTTGTGGTGGGATCTGGAAAGGACCACGGGGGGGTTGGGGGTGGGGGGGGGGGGTTGGGGGTATCGGCGATGTACGGTGCAGGTGCCCCAGCCCGTTGCGCCTCAGCCGGGGGCCCTGAAAATCTTGCATATTGTACCTTTAAGATGGTTTTAACACATCTTCAGATCATTTGCAGGCTTCCATGGCTGCAGCTGCTGTGTCTGGCCTTTATTCATCTGGCAATCAGGATGTTGAGATGCCAGTCTGGCTGTTATTGGGTAACTGACATAAAATATAAACAGAAAAAATTCTATCATGGAAATTATTTTTTTTAAATCGTGAATATAGAAGTGATAGAATTGATGTCACAGAAGTGTGTGTGTGTGTGTGTGTGTGTTTGTGTGTGTGCGTGTGTGTGTGTGCCTGTGCGTGCTTGTGTGTGTGTGTTTGTGTGTGTGTGTGTGTATGTGCGTGTGTGTGCCTGTGCGTGCTTGTGTGTGTGTGTGTGTGTGTGTGTGTGTGTGCGTGCTTGTGTGTGTGTGTGTGTGTGTGTGTGTGTGTGTGTGTGTGTGTGTGTGTGTGTGTGTGTGTGTGTGTGTGTGTGGAGGGAAGGGTGGTTGTTGAGAGAGAAACAGAGAAAATTCTATCATGGAAATTATTTTTTTAAATCGTGAATATAGAAGTGATAGAATTGATGTTACAGAAGTGTGTGTGTGTGTGTGTTTGTGTGTGTGCGTGTGTGTGTGTGCCTGTGCGTGCTTGTGTGTGTGTGTTTGTGTGTGTGTGTGTGTGTGTGTGTTTGTGTGTGTGTGCGTGTGTGTGTGTGTGCGTGTGCGTGTGCGTGCTTGTGTGTGTGTGTGTGTGTGTGTGTGTGTGTGTGTGTGTGGAGGGAAGGGTGGTTGTTGAGAGAGAAACAGAGTTCAAGTAATGTCACTCTCAATTAATCCACCCAGGTAGTCACCCCATTAACGCTGTCACACGACAGTGCGGCGAGCTATGCAGATGAGATCATTACCTGGAGAACTTAATTGACTTTGACAAAGGACTGTGATGGCTGGAGCTTGACAGGCATTCTTGTGTGTTCATTGTTATTTGTTTTGGTCCTGAAATTAGAGGAGACCATTTTCAATAGATTGCATAAAACAATTCTGTATTTAAAAAAAATGTAGCCGGTAAAGTAATCTAAAATTAGATGATTCAATCTCAAATATTTTTTTATCCAGTATAAATATCTCTGTTGATAAGGAAAGACATTTATGATATTTTCTGTCATATATTTTTGTCATACTACCTCCCCCCTCCGAAAGACAAAAAGAAAAACAAAATACACACAAAATGCAGTTTTTTTTCTTGGTATATGCATTATTTTTTCTCCAGAGCAACACGGATAAATTCCAAAAGCAAAACATGATTTGTGTTGTCTTGATTACTTGGGCAGTGATGCCATGGCAATGTAACAGTGTCAGCCAAGCTCCACAGTAACACGGATAAAGAGCATGCTTGCATGTGTCTTGGCATGATGGAGTTCAAAGTGTCTGTCCATCATGCTTTTCAAAGGCAAGTGCAGACAACGACGCACTTATATTACGACGAGAGATGGGCTGTGTGTGTATTTAGATGTTCTTCTTTTGGCCTCAACGTTTAACCTCTGTGTGTGTGTGTGTGTGTGTGTGTGTGTGTGTGTGTGTGTGTGTGTGTGTGTGTGTGTGTGTGAAAGAGAGATGAAGACACATGTGTAATGCATTTAAGGTTACACATAGCTGTACATATAAAAATAAGTGTTTGTTGGCCTCGGGTCAACCAGGACAATAAACCCATCAGACAATAGTTGTGTTCTTTCAACTCTTTCTTTTTCTGCTCTTTTATTCAATCCTACCCACCGCTCTAAGCGCAACCAACCATGGTGGAGGCAAATTGAGTAGGACGTACCAGGCGAAAAAAAGGGCCTGTTTATTTGCTTGTGTGCGCTCCTTGAGCTATAAATTAGATGTCACCATCGCTACATGTCATGTTCTGATAGGGGGGTGTTGAGGGTGGCGGAACGCTGGTTTGATTGTTTGCTCTTAACATCACTTAAATGAAGGAGGCCTTGCAGGCCCCGGGAACCATGTTGACAGATTGACAGTCGCGCTCGGAGTACTGCTTTGATAAATATCAAGGTATTTACGGAAGTCGCACGATTAAGCTTCATCTGACATAACTCTCAAGCCAGAAACACACAGAGGCAGCCTAAAATGGTTTCTGTGTGAATGAGATGTTTATGCATGTCAGTTCACGTCATGCAATAGATCTCTTTTATTTTCTTAAAAGTGAAATGGAAATATAAAAACAAAAATGGAAAATGAAAACATGTCTGGTTGAAGCAAAAAAAAGAAAACATTTAAAGGAAAGCTTTCTCTTGTTTTGATTTCCCAAGCCCAGAGATGAAAGAGATTTGTGAATGTGTGTGTGTGTGTGCGAGTGTTTTTTGTGTGTGTGTGTGTGTGTGTGTGTGTTTGTCTCGCTGCTTAACCAGCGCGAGGCGGATGTATGTAGAGTTTAGTTGTTAAGAGGCTGAGCGCTAGTTTACCTCCTATCATGCAGAAAGCGCAGTACAGAGGATGAAATGCTCCAATACCAGCAGAAATAGGCCTCCAGTTTCCGCTTGGAGCAGCCTCTTCACATTCACTCAGCCTGACTGACAAGCGAGGCCTCATTTACACACAAACACACATACACACACACACAAACACACACATATATATATATATATATATATATATATACATACACACACACACAGTCAGACACACAGAGACAAACACCCACATGCACACACACACACACAGCAACAGCAACACACAAGCATGCTCACAAACGAGTGAACACGTGCATTCGTTGATATAAACAGACATAGAAACAATTTGTGCACAGTGCACCATGTATCAAGCTAACTAAAAAAAATGATATGCTAGTACCAGGGCACACTGACACTGATAACAGACAACAAAAGTCTGTGCTACACAACACCACCACCACCCAGCAACCTATTCAGAAAGGCAACCTATTTCAGTGGCAGTTGCATGTAAAATAGTAACAGTTAAAATTATTTAACACAAAGCAAGCTCTTCAGGAAAGAATAAAAACAACTTTTCAGCAGCTGTGTGGAACTTCCTCTCCACTTCCTCCTTTCTGCACGTGCTCTGTGAAGCCCCTTTCAGACAGCTGTGTGTCTGAGCGGCTCCATTCAGTCATCAGACGTTTTTTTAATTGTGTTATCTGCACGCAGCAGACTCGTCCCCGTTTAGGTGTCTGTTTACGCTCCGCTCCCTGCTCAATGCTGCTGGTGCTGCAGCTGCCGGTGCTGTTGTGGAAGCAGGCTTGCTTACTTGCTTGTTTGGGCTGTTTGTGTGTTTGTTTGTATGCAAGCTTATCCCAGGATGTGCTTCACCAAGCCGGTGTGCCACAGGGAATATGTCAGTAAAGTTTTGCAGGTGTGCCTTTCTAGACACCTGCGTGCTAACTCCCACCCTCCCTACACAACACACACACACACACACAAACACACACACTCCTTTGGGACTGAGCCTGGCTGTTTACCCTCATACACATTCACATGCAAACATACACAAACACTGATGGATGTACACTATTATATAAAGATCTGCACAAAAGTCTCCTATAAACTTTATCCACACCAACACATGCTCATGCACACTCACAAATCCACATATAAAAAATACATAACATGCACACTCAAATACACACACACACACACACACACACATCCTGCTTTGTATTTTTGGATGTTCAGTGCCCTTTAACAATGTGCCAGGCGTTGGGTGGAGAAATGCTGGTGTTTGTTTGACGATAAGGCTCGTGGACTCGTAGCATACATGTCTGTCTGCACCACTGACTCTCGCCACAGAAAACAGTGTCATAACTCATTACACCATCACGCCAGCTTACCGTTCCATAGGCTAAACACAGAGAATTGCCAAATAAGGCTTCAGATCGAATATATCCGCCTTGCATGTAACATATGCCAGGAGTGAGCACTTTTCCCCCCTTAAAGGAAATTTGCCCTGCAGACATTGGTGTTCAATACAAGACATTCAGCGAACGTCTTTCCTTTTAACCTCCTTCTGTTCCCAACCCCCCCCCCCCCCACATACACACACACACACACACACATATATGTGCACACACATCCCAACTTCTCCTTGCCTCTTCCCCATAAAATCAAATGTGACGAGTGAAGACAGTGAGATGGTGTTTCTGTTGGGTGGGGGTGGGATAGGGGTGAGGGGGATTATTCATGGCTGTACTTCCAGGTTAAAAATGTATATGCAAATGCACCACATTAGAGCATGCACAGGTTGTTAATAAATTAACACGTGGCAGAAATCATTCGGCGGAGCGCGGTGATCTCTCCGCACCGGCCTGTCAGCCATGCCATTGTTCTGCCGAGAAACGTGACGCTCGCTCAGATGGCAACACAGCCAGTGAACTGTGATGGGGTTTTTTTCCCCTTTCCGTGTAACTTCTTTTAACTCAGAGGATGCTGCCACAAATACGTGCCTCTCTCTCTCTCTCTCTGTGTGTGTGTGTGTGTGTGTGTGTGTGTGTTTTACTGTCATACTGTGAAGCTTTGGGTTCATTAATAGGAATGAAGAGCTGGAGTAACATCATTTCACTCTGACACAATCGAAGCAAGCACGATTTTTGTTTGGAACTAAAATGGAAAATGTCATAGAACATACATCCCCCAATAAAAAGGAAGGGTATTTCAAGCATTTTACATTTATAATATAATTGTTTGTTTTAGAGTTGGTTGGGAAATGTTTGCATTTGAAGAGAAAGATAAGTCCTGGTTTAGTTGTGGTGCTGTCCCTACTTTTGAGCTTCGTCCAGTCATACATCTCTCTCTCTCTCTCTCTCTCTCTCTCTCTCTCTCTCTCTCTCTCTCTCTGAATGTCTATAATTTTTTTCTCTGTTCACTTTCTCCTCCCTTCTTTCTCTCTCTCTTCCTGTCATTCCATCTCGCCCAGATGTGAGATTTGCACAGACCGATCATGCGTCGGGCCTCGCCTGACAGTCTGTTTGTGTAGTTCTCGTCTCGGAGATGTTCGACGTCAAGTGACTAGCGCTAAGTTTTAATAAGCGCCATTTGTTCAGTACCCTGTTCAAACAGCCCCGCGCCACTCTGAGGTGTGTGCTGGAGGAGAGGGGGGACCCTATCTTTTAATTAAGTCCTAAGCTAATGTGCCACTTAATAGACTAATCGTGTGATTTTGTTTTCTCTCATTTATTAAAAAATGGTCGGGATGATTTGGTTTTTTCGGCGTTGGCCTTGCTGCCAGTGCTGCGGAAGGACACGCCTGTAAAAGTGCAGTACAGTCGAGTTTCTAGACATGAAGATGTGTGTGTGTGTGTGTGTGTGTGTGTGTGTGTGTGTGTGTTGCGTCTTGAGTGACTGTCTTCTTTTGTCTTCGTTTGTCAGGATGTGTGATTTTTGACATGCAGACGGGAGGTGAAAGAAACTTGAGAAAATTAGCCGGGGTGTCAGTTTACTCGTTTAACAGATAGAAACGCTTCTCCACAGACCGGAGCGCACTGAGAGCGCACTACAGGGTGTGAATGTGTGTGAGTGTGTTTGTGTGTGTATGTGTGGGGAGGGGGTTGTGGAACCTCTCTGAGCAGCTGGCTTCTGGAAGCTGAGAGTCTCACTGTGGTGCGCTCTGTTTTTGCGATGAAAACAAAAGGCCGTTTCAAGAGTAACTTTTTCCAGTGCGAGAGCCAAGCTCCCCAGGAATCGTAGCCCTCTCTCCGGTGAGTCCACTCTACGCTGGACAGAGAGGTGTGTGTTGATGTTTACCCAAACACACAGAGATACCTGATACATGTCTGCCCAAGAGCTGACCTGACACTGAAAATATGAAAGCATGGCCAACCACAATGTACTTTTTGACTATTTTGACTGTGAGCAGTTTCTCATAGAGAAGAGTACAGCGTCAGTACAACGTCTTACATTTTACTCCTGGTCCTAATCCAAAAGGGTTTTTGGTACTTTGTTGACTTTGTTTTTCCTATTGTTGTTGTTGTTGTTGTTGTTGTGGAAAGTGCTTAAAGAGAAGAGAGCAAGCAGAGCCTTCCCCTCTCCGACTACATTGAGACAGTGAGCGTGAGTGAGCGGTGAAGTGAGCCTTCCGAGTCAGGCCACAACAGGCTAAGGGTGGTGATCCAATGGAAAAGCCGCATCAGCATCTAAGGGCCGTGTGATAGGACAGTGGCGTCGAAGGTCCCGGTAAACAATGACTCATCGCCATGGCACTGAAGCCTGCAGGGGAAGGAAGGCAGGCCTCCTGTCTGAAACACTCGAAGGGAAGGCAGCCAAGACAATCAGGCCTCTGTTTGCAGGGTCTAGGCTGCTAGAACAACACACGCACACAGATGTCCAACTCAAACAAACACACACACACACACACACACACACACACACACACACACACACACACACACACACAAATAGGCTCGACACACTGTCACACACCTACAGAAATACAAACATAAAGTGAAACTATGGAACCCATGTATACTGTCACTTTATCCAAACAACTTTTATGCCAGAACACACACTAAAGGATCTATATTATGCCCCTTGGCAAAGCCTTTGCAAACACATACACACACACACACACACACACACACACACACACAGTGAATATTTCTACATTGTCAGCTCTTGCCCATGAGTTTAAGTACACACAACACACACAAAGAATAAAAGATGGCAAAAGACAGGACTCTTTTCTTAGCTACAAATGATTTTTATGTTATTTGTTGCACAAAAAGCAGAATGCAGAACACTATGATCATTCCATGTCATCAATGTGGACACAGTACTAATGTTTTTTTCAAAGACAAAAGCCATTACAGTGTCACATGGTTTCATAATAAGGTCTGTTACACTTGCCGCCCGATGCATAAACAAACCCCATTAATCCATTTCCAATCCCTGCTGCCTAAAGACAATGATGATAGACTGAATACAATGCCACAATGAATGCCTTAAAATGCAAATAAATATCTAAATTATGGAAAAATGGAGTGCACCAGACATTTAAACAAATGTTCATTTAATAAGCAGCATGTGGTCATATAGTGTATATACTGTATGCCCATGCATACAATAGCTTATAATTAATGTGTACAGCAAAGACACATGAGAACAGACAAATGTGTGCGCCTGCATGCACTAACAAAAGCTAACACACCAACACAGACACACAAAGAACCTGATAAATAATTAAATCTCCTGTGGTGGGACTCGGAACCGCTGTGATACATTAATTGGGCGAAATTAGCATGAATTAAAGCAAATAAGTGTAACATGTGATTTATTAGTTATCAAGCATAGTTTAGTGGTGGAAAGATTCCGATTTCCCCCAAGATTGCTTTAACAGCCATAATGCTTTTCTTAATTTTCTCTGTGGAAAATCAATTTTTTTCAGAGCTCATTAACCATCAATATGTTACAATGCCGCTCCCCCGAGTTCCTTGGCTACAGACGAGAGAGAAAAAAGAGAGAGAGAGAACGAGAGAGGGAAAAACATTATGCAAATGGCAGCCAGTGTGTTCTCAGTATGTAAATAGATACTAACACCAGTGCCAGGCCTCGGCGGAGAGCTTTGTTCCAGAAAGCCCTTTGTTTTCACGGCTTCTGTCGCACGGCTCGGGGCTGGAAATGAAATGGCTTCGCACTTCAGGTTGGAGTGGCTAGTAAACATCCTCCGCTACCCAGAAGGCCCCGCAACGAGCGGCTTTCATTTATGGTCGGAATACCTGCGTCTGACTTTTTCCTGCTGACGATGTGATGGTAGTTGCAAATGACAATGAATGACATCATAGCAAGAGATGAATGGCACATCATGCAAAATGCTTGATGTGGAAATTGTGTTTGTATTTTGTTTGCTTCTTTGGTTGGTGATTTTAGTTACTGTGATATTGTTTTATCCTCTTGTGGTCATAGTAATTACTGTAAGGGGTATTGATGTTTAAAGGGGGAGACATTTGAATTCTTGGTAGATTGGCTCTTAATTAGAGTGCAAAACAGGTGGGTTTATGTGTCTCCGTGCTTGTTTGTGTTGGGGGGGGGGTCTTGTATATTAATGTGTGTGTGTGTGTGTGTGTGTGTGTGTGGTGGGGGGGGGGGGGGGGGTCCATCTTCCTCTTAGCCTCTAGGCAGGAAGTTGGTCCCTGTTATACAACCTCTCCATTTTGGTCCCCTCATAACAAGCCCTTGGAGCTTTGAGAGCATCATCCACTTACACTGAAATAGTCCTGCTTTCCGTCCTACACCCACAAGAGACCCGTCCCGAGGAACTCCCAACATTCCCTTTTCACTGGGCTGGAGTTTGTGTTCATGTGTGTGGAAAGAAAACACCATCATTCCCAGCATTGTCTGATGGACTGAAGGGGGGGGACTCTTTCGAAGACACGCACAGTGTTACCCATAGAGCAGCCAGAGTACTGTAGATGACGAGAGGATTATAAGAAGCTTGGGCACAGTGTGTTTACCTTGGCACCAAAAAGCCCTCTGTTCAGTGTGCCACAGAAGGAGTGGTGGCACACATCTGGAGCATTTGTGCCATCTGTGAAATGCCAGGAAGTGATGCCCAATGCGTGCCAAGCTGCTAACTGTTATAGTGCTCTTACTTCTCTTCCATTTAAATGCTTTGTTTATCACCATGCTAACCATTCAGTAATTGTGTTTGTGTGTGTGTGTGTGTGTGTGTGTGTGTGTGTGTGTGTGTGTGTGTGTGTGTGTGTGTGTGTGTGCACGTGGTGTGTGTGTGTGTGGTCTGGTGTCTGGTGTACATCATGGAGGAGATGACCTCAGACACTTCAGGTACCTAAACTGAATTGAAGCTAAGCCAGTCTGAAACTGCCCTGCTAACGTTGTTTGTTTAACCTGTGTACAGCCTTCTGTCTGCCAAGCAACTGCAGAACTTTACGTTCCATGTTCCGTCCCACTGCATACTGCTCACTTTACCAGAGGTTCTGGTGTTCCAGGTAACAATGGCCCACCTGACTTCATGCAGGTGTGTGCGGAAGCGGATATTTAAAAAAAAAATCAGCAATGTCGTCAGTCAGGTTTTATAACCATCTTGGTTTTAGGTTAGCAATAAATGTCAGTGAAATTCTAAGTAGACCAGGATAAGTTTAGGGCTGTCTGTAAAGACCTCTGTGCACATGTTGTGTGCGTATGGGTGGTGGTGGTGTGTGTGTGTGTGTGTGTGTGTGTGTGTGTGTGTGTGTGTGTGTGTGTGTGTGTGTGTGTGTGTGTGTGTGTGAAGAGAGTGAGAGCATGTGCATACACACTGGACCCCCTGCTGCCTTTACAGTAGTCTGGCTGTCTAGCTTGTCAGATGTTCAGCTGAGCAAAGGTGAAAGGTGTGTGTGTGTGAGAGAGAGAGAGAGAGAGAGAGAGAGAGAGAGCTGTCGGCTGTTGAAGCCCTAGGGCTAGAACCCACACAGGCAGTCGACAGAAGTGGACCATATGAGGCACAACAGAGGGTCATACTCCCGTTCTCTAACACAGGACACAGAGTAGCCTTACCCTCACAATAACTCACCTTAAGGCCTCAGAACAATGAATCAACAACTCAAACACAGTACTTTTTTTTTTTTTTTCATTTCTCTCAACAAAACTTTAAAAGGCCTCACAGACCAGGAACAATGCAGTGGAACAGTTTTCCGTTGCCGAACAGTTACTGTGTGCTTCCAGTGCTAATAAAGCTAAATATAGCTTGGACTCTAAGGCCATGAATGGAGTTGGGCCATTTGGATGAAAAAATAGATCTAATAATATCATTTGGGGGAGATAATTGCCGTGGAATGTTTTGAGGTAAGAGAAAAAGCAGAACAACACACTCACCAAGCAAATGTTATCTCACAAAAACACACTTTAAAAAAGAATGACAGAAGTGGTGGCGTCTGTCCCATGCTGAGAAGGGGCCTTCTCTTCACATCCCTGTGGAGTAGTCACTTATTTTCTTAGCATTGTATGTTTTCCCTAAGTTTATCAGTATGTGTGTGTGTGTGTGTGTTTGTGTTTACTTCTGTTGCCACCCTCGCTGCAGTAGTTCCACCTCTTCTCCCCTGTCTCCTCACATTTGAGTTAAGTTGTCATTTTCCTGCTGGTGCCCATTGGGATGCTCTCGTTGAGTCGAGTCGCACGCGGCGCCACACTGCGAACGCAACGCAACGCGACGTCTTGCCAAAATGCCGCCACCGCTGCCTGCCAGTCCTTGTTTGGGTAATTTACCTTCAAACAGGAGCCCCTCGTCAGCCTGCAGGTGGTCCGGGTGTAACGTGTGTTTTCTCGGCCCAGGAGGGCTTTGATGGTTCCACCTGAGAGATTTGTCCTAATGTGGCTGCCGTATTCCCTGACAGCCATTACACACGAGGGCTTGTTTACTGTTCAAATGCATCAGAATTCCCCCATGGCGCTAGTTTAGTTAGCTATTGTGTGCATGTGTGTGTGTGTGTGTGTGTGTGTGTGTGTGTGTGTGTGTGTGTGTGTGTGTGTGTATGTGCTTATGTTTTCTTTCTTTCTTTTTCTTTTTTCATGCAATCAAGTTTACATTCCATGTAGATCAAAAGCACTGAGGTAAACATACACACTGACTTACACACTTCTTACTGTCTCTTGCTTCCCCTTGTCTCTTGCCATCGCTTAAAACAACAGTTTCACGCGTGTGGGCAGTGGCCATGTTTGTCCAGCCACTATACCTGCATACCCCTACAGCCACTATTATTTTACACAAGGCTTCACATACAAACTCACCCTTAGTCCTTTTGCATGTAGAGTGACTGCTCTCACATGCACTCACACACTCAAGTAATCAACACTTAATTTTCACACACGCCATCACACACTCAGACAGGCACACACACACACACACACACACACACACACACACACGCACTCACATCCAGACACACACTCTCCCTGCTTGCTTGTCCTCCAGAATAATATGGAAATGCCGGCCCTTCCTCCTTGTCCGCAGCCCCTGTGATGTGTCCGCCTGCTCCGCCTAATTGCACTAACAGTAGCCTGCATGCTAATTGCGACACCACCACCTCCCACCACTGCCGCACCACCCCCTGCCCCCCCTCCGTCGCCACATCATTTACATGGCCTGCTTGATTCGCAGGCTTAATCTGCTTGAAGGGTTTGTATTTCACGCTCACTTTAAATTCAAATACTCAGAGGGATTGAGTCCTTGCTATGAGAGGCAAGCCGGAGAGAGAGAGAGAGAGAGAGAGAGAGAGAGAGAGAGAGAGAGAGAGAGAGAGAGAGATAGAGAGAGAGAGAGAGAGAGAGAGAAATAACATAGGTTTCTGAATGTGTTGCCCTAGTACTCCACACTATGATTGTTGCCCCCCCCCCCCCCCCCCTCTCGCACACGCCCAGTCGGTTCCCGCGGCACAAATAACCATGTTTCCGTAATTAGTTTTTTTTATATTTGTTACAGTAGTGTTATTTATTCATTTCGGGCCGAAGGGATAGTGGACCAGTGGTCAGACTCCACACGGCTGCTGCAGTCCCAGTCTCACGAGCAACGCTGCCCCCAGTCCCTGTCCACTGCCACTTGACTCTCCCTCTTTGCACTTCACAGGGATAGATCAAAAGGGGTCAGCGCGGGTTGATAAGCTGGGGCCACGGTGGCGCCAAGTCTCTGGGTGTAGCCGGTCTCTGGGTGTAGCGGCCGGTACCGATGGCTATATTTGAGTTGTTTTTTATGCACGGGTAAAGGAATGCAGTCGAGCCCATGGTGAGGTGAGGCAATGTAAGGGTTCACCCTTAGAGCCCGCAGGGGTTCTACAGGCTTCAGTGCACTCAGTTGCATCACTACATCATCTAGCTAGCAGATGTGCACAAACCCATGGCTGTGTCCTCAACCATAGACATGACCTGCAAGGGAAAAGGAATGAAAGACATGAGGAGGAGAGAGAGAGAGAGAGATTGAAATAGAAAGAAAGGAGAGCAAGATAATGACAGAAGGTATAGGAGGGATGTATAGAGAAAGAATGGAGATAGTAGACAGAGAGAAAGAGCTCTTAAAAATGTAAAGGATGAGAGACAGAGAGAGAGAGAGTGTAGTCTTGTTGTCCTACGCATATGATTATGTCTATTCAGTGCCCAGTGTAGAGTCCCTCTCCTGTGTGTGTGTGTGTGTGTGTGTGTGTGTGTGTGTGTGTGTGTGTGGTGTGTCATGCGGAGCCCCAGCTGGCCTGACGTCCTGACGAGTGTGTGCTGCTTCTCCGGGTGGTCTGCCCGTCCTCTCCTGTCCTGCCCCTGCTGCAGCGTTTATTTGTCTTCGGCTTGCAAGGCCGTCGCCAGCGGATTTGTCTTTTTTTTTCCGCCTGCCCTCTCTTTCGTCTCTTGCTCTCTCCTCCTTGTTCTCTCTCAGCCTTTTCCTTCCCCTCTCTCTCTCCCTCTCTCTGCCTCTTTCTGTCTCTCTCTCTCCCTCTCTCTCCCTCTTTCTGTCCACCCCCCTCTCAGTCTCTCTCTCCATTCTCCGTAAGCAGTGAGAGCCGCTGACAGCGGCCCAGAGAGACCTCTGTGAGGCTCCCGTCGGCTTTGGCGTAGGCAGAATAATGAAGCCATTGTAGGCCTGTCCAGATTCCAGCGCCTGCCCCAGCCCCAGCCCCCCCCCCCCCAAAGAAAGGTACCCAGTGTTGGGGAGCCTCTCTCTCTCTCTCTCTCTCTCTCTCTCTTGCCCTCCTCTTCTGTCGCTCCTCTCTTTTCTCTCTCTCTCTTTCTCTTTCTGTCTCTTGCAATCTCTCCTTGGCCCCTCCGCTGTGCTCAAGACATGGGGCTGCGGATCTGGAAGCACGCTGTTGGTGTTGGATGAGCCTCTGGAGGTCGGCCAGGCAGGGAGGTGAGAAAAAAAGAAGAGAGAGAGAGAGGGAGAGGGAAAGAGAGAGAGAGAGAGAGGTTTTGGAGAGGTCGTCCAGAGTGGGAGGTGGGAACACAGAAGAAGGAGAGAGAGAGAGAGAGAGAGAGAGAGATAGAGACAAGGGAGGTTTGGGGTCCAATTGAGATATTCAGATCTTACATAAGTGCACACCCACTCAGTCAGTGAATGGGCTTTGCATCCAGTAAATGTGTGTGTGTGTGTGTGTGTGTGTGTGTGTGTGTGTGTGTGTGTGTGTGTGTGTGTGTGTGTGTGTGTGTGTGTGTGTGTGTGTGTGTGTGTGTGTTGTTGCCACACAAGTGGCTTTTGTAGCTTCCAAAAATTGGGAATTGGCCAGTTGCGGTATTCCTTGGGAATATCAGGAGATCCGGTCACTGTACTCAACTGTCACCTCCTATTAGTGTGTGTGCATGTGTGTGTCTGTGTGTGTGTGTGTGTGTGTGTGTGTGTGTGTGTGTGTATGTGTGTGTGTGTGTGTATGCGTGTGTGTGTTTGTGTGTGTGTTGTGGGGGTTGGCATCTCTCTGTTCGCTTGCCGACTCCCAGCTGAACCCGCGCCGGAACGTTCCAGCCTGCCGAGGCCGCTGTCACATGTCAACACAGCGCAAGCGGGAGAGCGGAGAAAAAAAAAGTCTGAAAAAGAAGAGAAGAAATAAAAACAGCAGAGTAGTCCGAGGGAAAAAACCTCCCAAACCGAAGCACTGCTCATTAAGGACCACGGGGTGAGAGAGAGAAAGAGAGAAAGAAGAGAGAGAGTGAGAGAGAGAAAGAGAGAGACAGAGAGAAAGGGAGAGAATCATTGGTAAAAAAAATGAAAAAGCAGAGCTATGCTGCGCTGCTCAGAGTGCCTGTCTTATTTATCCCAGACCCTGCCTGCGATCTGCATGCCACATTGTGCTCCCCTATTAGAGCCTATGGCAGCAATCCACTTGCCACATTGTGCTCCGCCATTAAAACTGGCTTCTCCTCAGTCTCACTGCATGCAGATGTCGGCTTGGCACGAGCACTCCGATATCAACCCAATTATAAATATTTATAATCTGCCTATGTGTAACAAAAAAGATAAATAAATAAAAAAATAAATAAAAACTGTCAATCATGGTGTTAAGGGCGATCTTGGTATATAAGCACGATGCAAATTTGCATGCCACAGAACTTGTGAGGCAGTTTGTTGTTTTTTTTCCCTCTCTTCATCTTCTTTGCTCTCCTTTCTCTACCCTTTGCTTTGCATGCATACTGTTCTCAGTGCAGATTAAATATAGAAGTTTTGTTCAGGCGCAGGGGTTGGGTTATTTTTTATTTTTATTTCCACGCGCAGGCTATTGGTGCAGAGCTGATAGGGATCCATTATTGAAAGGGAAAATCATCTTTAACACAGACACGCAGCATGTGATGCCGCCTTTGTTCTTGTCATTTATTTTACATGTCGTCTTTGCCAGGCACTGCTGTTTTTCTGTTCTTGTCTAGTCTCTCTCTCTCTCTCTCTCTCTCTCTCTCTCTCTCTGTCTGTGTGTGTGTGTGTGTAAGACAAGTTGCTAGCAGTGTTTTTTTGTATTATTGTGAGCAACTGTCCTCAAGGAAAGGATCTTATTATTCAGATTTGTCTGTTGTTGTAGGAAAAAGAGAAAAGCTTGCATTTGTATGTGGAGCCAGGCCAGACATGCGAATCACAAAGTGGCCTACTTTATACTTTATGGTAGACCCTCTTCGGCTCTTGGCTGCCTGCTGTATGCTGGCTTGTGTGAAAATCCGACCCATTCTGTGAGCTCTTGTGTTTACTATCATGAGGTTCATTGGACTCGTGTACAAACGGAATACAAATATCTCATCTCTTGTTTTCCTTCCGGGCTTTTTCTGATGACCCTTTCCTTGCTGTATCTAGTATCCTGAAGATTATGTTTTGTTTATGGGTTTTTTTTAAGAGAGAAAAAGCACTAATCCTCATGTATCCTTCTGGACTTGCTGTCTGTTGTGGGTGTATACCGAGACCTTGTCCCCTTTTTTTGCCTCTCTATGTCCTACGCTTCACTCATCCCATAAAGAAAACGAAAGATGGAAAAATACACACACACACACACACACACACACACACACACACACACACACACAAACACACACACACACACACACACACACACACACACACACAAACCGGGGCGCCCTAGTCAGAGTTTCCTATCAGCAGAGATTCGCTGATTTCTCCTTCACGCTCATGTTGTGCTACATGTACTTTTACAATAACTGTGAATATTGAATTTGTTTCAATCAATGCATTTATACATGGAAATGTCAGAAATTATATGTAATGAATGTGACAATTGCATTTAATTTACATTTGATTCATACTTCATAAGTTGGTGTGCAGGGAAACAACTGCACTTGACTTGCATGTGACGTGTGTGATTCTAAACTAGGCTGATAGATTTGCGTACGGAAAGTCTCCTTCACCGTTCTGCCTTGAATAGGAAAAAGGAAATCTGCAGTTGAGAGGCATGACTTCCGCCGCAGACAAGCCTGTGTTGAGTTATTATGTTAATGTGTAAATAAATAAAGTGATGTGTTATTATGTTGTTGTTGTCATTATTAGGGTGTTAAACTGGCAGTGTAATTCTCTCACGCCTCGACTAGCAGCACCTCTTCAGCCTGTCGCCTGAAGACACGGCAGCAAATCACATCCACTTGACTTCTACCCAAGAGTTACAATTTATTTAGAGTCGTAAGACGTGGGTGTATGTGTGTGTGTGTGCGTGTGTGTGGGAGGGTGGGTGTGTTTGTGTGTGAGTGTGTGTATGGTTGTGCGGGAGAGAGTTGCTGTGTGCCTGTGTGTGTGTGTGTGTGTGTGTGTGTGTGTGTGTGTGTGTGTGTTAGTGTGCATGTGCGTGCTCAAAAGAAGTGGCTCTTGTGCCGAGGCGCTTGTTGTGTGGCATTCTCCCCTGATTTCATGCTTTGCTGATGGAAAATTAGCCCCCCGTGTAAGACTGGATGAGGGTAGAGCGGAGGAGGGGGCTGGGCCTGGTGCTGGTGATGTGGTTTGTGGAGGAGGTGGTGGTGGTGGTGGGGGGGGGGGGATTGATGCTGTTATGGCCTCAGGACAATCCAGCCGACAACAAGAAAACTCGAATGAGGAGGAGAAGGGGGAGGAGGAGGAGGTTGGGAGCTGTGTCACTGGCTGCTAATGTGCTCTAAACAACATCATGAGCTCACGGAATCCCCACGTGGAGAATGCCAAACTTCAAAAAATTCATTTCTTTCTTTCTGTTTCTCTCTCTCTCTATCCCTCCCTCTCTCTTTCCCTGCGAGTGCACAAATTGTTGTAAACCGCAGTTATGTTATGTGCCTGGCCTTCTAAAGAGCCACTAAATGTATTCTGCTTCTGAGGTGATTTGAGTGGCACGTCAGAGGCAGCATTTGCATTTTACTTTCACTTCCTCTCTCTCTCTCTCTCTCTCTCTCTCTCTCTCTCTCTTGCTCTCTCTCTTTCCGTCTCTTTTTTTGGACAATGATGCTGAAAGGATAGAGAACAGGGTGCATCTTCTTCCAGACTTTCATTGTAGTTGGTGTGCATCTGTTTGTGTGTGTGTGTGTGTGTGTGTGTGCGCGCACTCACGCGCGTGTGCGTGTGTGTGTGTGTGTGTGTGTGTGTGTGTGTGTGTGTCGTTGTCGTTGAGAGTGTGAGACTCAGATGGTTCTTTATGATTAACAAGAGGAAATTGTTGGTGCAGCAATACCGACTCTATCATATGATTTGGTACTGTATCTCGAGGCTCATGGAAAGCCTCATATGATTCCCTCACCCACCCCTCCGCCTCCTCCTTTTTGACCTATTTTAAGATTTAAATTGAAACTACAGATTGTAGTTAAAAACTATTTTCATGGCGTCAGCACGTTTTTATTTAATTTTCTACCTTATTTTATTTAATTCTGTGCCCCTCCCTCCTATTCAACTTTCTTGTGGAATATGATCTAAATTGGATTTCTGGGAAGCATGTAAATATCCCTGGATCAACTTTGTATTTCAGACATGTTCGAACAACCGAAACCTTTCCTAGAGTTTGTGCCTTTTATGTCTTTCTCTATGTCACACATCTGTTAAGACCAGCACTTTAAGAATGACCTGCGACTGACTTTGGCTGTGCAACCTTTAAGGTCGCCCATTTAAAAGGTGTGGATTATAGAGGCCAAGAACATTGCTTCAACCCTTATGAGCGTTGACCTAGTGTTAGCCCGCCCTTCTGGGCCAGTGCTCTTTGGAAGTCACGTAAATGTTTTGATAAAGAAAAACGTCCATGGGCACCCTGTGCTTTCTGCCCTCTCAATGCCCCTTGCCAGGGGGCATTTAAATGATCTTTAGCCAAGGGGCATTTAAAAAATGATCTTTAGCCAAGGGCAAAATGTTGCTCAGGATTCGCTTTTAGTCTCTAATCTGACTACTTTCTGTCAGTGCTCTTAAGGCACACAACAATGCGCAATGCATCTTTCTCATGCGTGGAAATACACGTTGGCTGTGTGAGTCGACTGAGAGATCCACAGACAGTCACATCAGAAAGTCACATTCAGGGTGCACAGGAAGCAAGTGTTAAGAGCCACTGTGTATAACATAGTTTTCATCATGCATGAGTCTATGCCTTAAAACCGAGCAACTCCGTGGAAGACAACTCATGAACTCGCTATCTAATTATCTACAGAATTGCATGTAGAATAGTAAATTTAAATCAATTAGTTTCCATAAGCTGTCAAACAATAATGTTCCTTCACAACTACTGTAATTTAATACTTGATGATAGTGGAGAAAAAAACAAAAATTCAGTTACTGTTTTTCTTGGCAATATACTGTATTCCTTCTTAATTGGCTTCAGAAAGTTTATTTCTTTATTCTCCCTTTTGCCCACACACTCAATAAATTGTTTACTTGTGATGTTGTTTTGTACAATTACTGAAATTGCTGGTGATTTAGAGCAAATGAAAAAAGCAAAATGCAGGTTCTGTATAAATGGCTTTTTCTTTTTTAAATGGAGCAGCAGCAGACCGATCAAGCTACCAGGCAAGAGTGTCATAATTAACTGACCTTACAGCCTCACACATGCTTTTAACCACAGGACCTGCTAACCTCTAATGTAGTGCAGAGGACTAGCACACATACAGCCCCTGTTATCCGTGTACTTCCCTCTTCTCCTCTCTTCTCTCCTCTCTTCTCTCCTCCTCTTCTCTCCTCTCTTCTCTCCTCCTCTTCTCTCCTCCTCTTCTCTCGTCTCCCATTCTCTCCCCTTCTCCAGCAGCACCTCTCGGCCGTGATAAATGACTTCTCAGCAATCCTCAGCCATCTGTGGTCAGGACTGCAAGTCTACCTGTCCTTCCTGCAGAGAGTGAGAGTGTGAGAGAGAAAGAGAGAGAGAAAGAGAGAGAGAGAGAGAAAGAGAGAGATGCTCACATACGGTGGACTCCTCCATGCACTGAAGTGCTCTTGGCCTGTCAGTGAATTTCTCCCCGTCACTCATCCATCGTCTCCCCCCTTTCTTTTTTTCTCTCTCTCTCTCTCTCTCTCTCTCTCTCTCTCTCTCTCTCTCTCTCCTCTCATTCCTCTTTCTCTCCCTCTCTGTTGTCTCTCTATCTCTTCTCTCCCTTTCCCTGTCATCTCTCTCTCTCTCTCTTTCTCTCTCTCCTGTTCCAGGATGGCCAGTCCACTCCCATCTATATCTATTCCCCCACCTGACCCCCACTGTCCTTGCTGGGCTCTCCCTCCACTCGTCAGGAGTGGACTGGAGAAAGGCCTTTAATGACAGGAGAGTGTGATTCCACTTCTCTCCTCTCTCCTCTCTCTCTCCAGGAGTCACACTTCCACACTCATCATGTGGGTGGGTGGGTGGGAGTGTGTGTGTGTGTGTGTGTGTGGGGGGAGGGGGGGGGGGGGGGGTAGTAGGTTGATAGAGGTTCAATCACACACCTTCAGATGAATTTTAGGCTCGTCCACCAGACCCTTAGGGTTGGGGGTTGGGGATTATGCACATACTCATTTGGTCACAAACGAACAGCCAACACACACACACACACACACACACACACACACCGCACACACACACACACACATACATGTAGGCTCCACATCTTTGAACCCAAAAGGTTTGCTATGAGTCATACAGTACATATAAACATATGCTTAGCCTAGTGAAGTGACACCAAAGTTGTACACTCTCTTTTAATCAATACCTCCCAGGCTCTTACTCAATTTCCCCATCACACACACACACACACACACACACACACACACACCACACACACACAAACAAACACACACACACACACACACACACACACACACACACACACACACTCACATGCACATAAACACATATATAGACACTGGACACACATCCACTCATTTCAACAACACGGTTGAGGCTTTTTAATGCACAGAACTGTGTGAAAGTACACCCACACATTAAACCTGTTAAACATGTTCTGACCCTCACAAGTATGTACAGTACAAACATGTATATGAAACATTCAATCAATCCATCTCTCTCTCTCTCTCTCTCTCTCTCTCTCTCTCTCTTCATGGTTGCAGCATGTGGTGGTCTTTCCATTATCCCGCGTTTCTTAGAAACGCTCGCTCCGCCGAGCGGAGCTGGGTTTTTTGATTAAACGTTTCCAGCGCAAGATAGTGCCCCGGGGCTCTCTGTGCTGTACTTTAAACCTGGCCGGCTTCACGCGGCGGTTAAGTGTACGGTGCAGTGTTCAGGTTGAGTTTGTTTGAATATTTTGACTCCGACCTCTTGCCTTGCAAGCAACTAGTAGCCGCTTCTTCAAAAATCCTGGGGGAAAAAAAATACAAAAATTTGCATACCCTGCATTTCTCTCATGTGCTGCAGCTAGCTTGCACATATCTGCACTCACCCAGACTAGAAAGACTAAGAAGAGAAGATTTTGTAGTCTTTGCTTTCGAGAAGCAGCAGGGTTTTTGTTCAATACATTTAAAAGGGATAAAAGAAATCAAATTCACATCTAGGCTGCACAAAAGAGAGACCAGGGAGTAAGAAAAAAACCTGAATGCGTCTCAGCTCGTGTTTGATGGCGAGTCATTTCTGTGCATGTAAAATGTTGAGGCTTCTGTTAATAGATCTATATTCATTTCCAAATGAGTTGATTAGCAAGCGTAGTGTCATTGGACTCAGGCACCCATTATACATTTATGATAGTAAATTACAGTACATTTACAATCCAAATTAAATTTCATGAGAGTTGAAACAGAGAGAGTGAGAGAAATGCCTGCATGCCTGCACCCCTGCCTCTGGTTAACATATCACATCAGCGCCCCCTGTGGTCAGACCAGGAACTGCAACAGGGGATTGGCCAGTGCAGCGCTGTAACTAAGTGCGCCTGTCTGTGTGTTGTGGCATGGTGTTATTTCAGAGAGACGCACAGCTCTCTGCACCAGCACCAGCGTGTGGGTACGGCCAGATATTCGTCTCGGGGAAGGGAGCGGTGTTCCAGGATGAGAGAGCTGCTGCTTGCAGAGGGTGCGGCTCAACAGTGAGGACAGGGGGAGTGAGGAGAGTTTGGGATCTATGGAGGCGAAGGGGTAACTGTACTCATGTTCCAGAGCACCTAAGGCTGGAACTAATGTGTGTTTACACTTTTCCTCTTCAGACAGGGAAAGGTTTTGTGTTGCTTCCAAGCTTCTGACGTATGCCTTTATTTCAGTTGTGTGGAGTTTGTGAAGGCATGCATTAGTATAAGTAGAAGCAATCTTTTTAACCCTCTTTCTCTCTGACTCTCTCTCTCTCTCTGACTCTCTCTCTCTCTCTCTCTGACTCTCTCTCTCTGACACACACCCTGGTTGGTTGGTTGCCTGTGTGTGTATGTACATGTGTGTGCACAATTTAATCTTTAAAGGGAGATAGAGAGATACAGGGTTAGACAGGAGGACCACCTCTCTCTCTCTCTCTCTCTCTCTCTCTCTCTCTCTCTCTCTCTCTCTCTCACTCTGTCTCACGTTCTACTCATCCGCAACCCCTCTGCCTCTAAATAATTTATCAGCCAATCAATCATGTTCTCTTTGTTTTGGACCCCAGTGCCCAAGATGAAAGGCCCGTCTGCCAGGGCTCCTTTGCCTCATCTGAGGGGTGGAAAACATGATCTGCTGAGATTAAATTCACCCCCCAAAACACACCTGCCACCCCCTCCCTCCCCTCCCTCCCTCTCCACCTCTACCTCAGCCCCATCCCAAACACACACCCAAAACACACGCACCCCACCACCAGCTCATCCACCTACACCTCTATACACACCTCAGCGGGCCCATGACACAGACACACACACAGACACACACACACACACACACACACACATGTCCACATGCAGTGGGGATATTTAAACATCCCCTCCTAATTCATGGGGAACAAGACAATGTGTTACAGCCCCGTTATGTTAACACCCGGTCCTAACAAAAAAGGGCTAATGTTCAGCATCTCAGGGAAGTGAGGGAGAGGAAGAGAGGGAGATGGGAGAGGAAGGAAAGAGATGGAGAAAGGGAGGGAAGAAGAGAGGGAGGGAGGGAGTGTGTTCCACGTCCCAGAATGCACTGTGTTCTCACTGAAACCTCTGGGAGACACGAGACAGAGCCCGAAATACACACAGAGAGCCTTCCTTCCCTTCCTGCTGTAATCATTCATGTTCCGTCTCCGACACGAACCAGACTGCATGACACTGCTTTGATGTATGATCGTTTTCCTTTTTTGTCTTTTTTTTTGTGGGGGTGGGGGGGTTACCACATTTAGAGACATGATATATTCTTCTGTTCACATTTATTAAAACATGTGTCCATGTTTTTATGGCATTTCGCATTGTCTCTGTAACAAGCTTGAGAACTACAAAATGCAGTCATTTCATATTCAGTGTTCATGCGTGTCAAGCGGTTCTTGAGAATTGCCTTTCTTATTTACATTGCATATTTAGTTTAAATATTCAGCACATTTGCTCGGGTCTTTTTTCTCAACTTGACACCTTTGAATCTGCTTATAATGGCCTAAACAGAAACAGGCAACGTGTGAGTCCTGTATGTATGCTTAATGTATAGAAAGCAACAGGATGTGAACCTGGTGGTAACCTGATGGTAATATCATACCATATTATAATGAATAGAGAACAGATAACAAGACCACTATTGAAATGAAATGGCCATCATATCATCAGTGCTTCCGCCCTTTAAACATACTCCCTGTGTGTGTGTGTGTGTGTGTGTGTGTGTGTGTGTGTGTGTGTGTGTGTGTGTGTGTGTGTGTGTTTATGGTTTTGCCTATTTGGTAGGGGTGATTTGAAGTGTGTGACTGTTTGCACGCCTGTGTACTGCCATATGATGCCCCTTTGAATGCACTCTGTCTCTCTTTCTCTCTCTCTCTTTCTCTCTCTCTCTCTCTCTCTCTCTCTCTCTCTCTCCCTCCCTCCTGCTCTCTCTCTTTCTCGCTCCTCTTCCTCTCTGAGCTTTTTAAATGGCATGTCACCACAGGCTGTCATGAGAAGAAGGCCGCGCCGGCTTGTATGATCTCCCAGCTGCAACACGGCGGCTTGCTCAGCTTATCTAAAGGGCCTGTCTGCCTCTTTAAGCCTGCGCGGGTGTTGAGCTTTAATAGGGGGAAATGTCTTGGACAACTGATTTGAAGATAGTTTTGCTTCATCTGTCCCCCGCCCCACCCCTGCACACACACACACACACACACACACACACACACACACACACACACACACACACACACACACACACACACACACACACACACCCCGCCTCTCATCATCCATATCTCTCTGTACGCACTGCAGGTGATGCGAAAGTCCCCCCCCCTCCTTCAACCGCCGCCCCCCTTTTGATGTGGCAACAACACAAGGACGACGTTGCACGATTGCTTCAGACCCACACACACACACACACACACACACACACACACACACACACACACACACACACACACACACACACACACTTATACACACAGAACTGAGAACTTATTCAGGCACTGAGCATGCTGGAGAGAGAGAGAGAGAGAGAGAGAGAGAGAGAGAGGAAGAGAAAGAAAGAGAGAGTCTCTGGTTGAGCTTACATCAGAAGAGCTGACATCCATTACGGTAAAGGAAAGACAAGTGTTTGAAATGGAATTCAAGTGCGTGTGGAAGTGTCAGGATTTACAATGCGCAGCCTTTTCACTCCCTACACCCCACCCCCCGAACACCACACACACACACACACACACACACACACACACACACACACACACTCACCCCCCTCCACTCCTCTCTTTTTTAATAAGGTGGTTTAAACCAAGCATGTCTATATGAACTCTGCAGGAGCTGGCATGAAAGCAGCCTGCCAATCGCTGATGAAAATATTTCACTCTAAAAGCCGGGCTACTTTCCTACGGCCTGTTTTCCCATTCCTGTGTAGATTTTTTTGGTGTGTGTGTGTGTGTGTGTGTGTGTGTGTGTGTGTGTGTGTGTGTGTGTGTGTGAGAGGAGGGGGGTAGGTTGGTGGAGGTATGGACTTTTTGTGAGATACATTTCTGCTTACTCTCACTCTTTAGTCAGTTCATTCACTTTTTTTGCCCTTCGCAAAAACTTTTTGTCGCTGTCACTTTTTTAAACTAATAACCATTCCCTCCATCATTTGCCCTCTCCGTACTTTTAGTCTTAATTTTGTAAAGTAAATGCTCTACTGTATGTGCGGCTTGTGTGGCAAGATGACTTGTGTCCCCACAGCCAGGGTCCAGTGATAGAGTATTTAGGCCTGACTGTTCACTTACAGTACTCCCCACCCCATCCTGGCTTACAAGGCAGTGAATAGGTATCCATTGTGTCCTTATGTAAGACTCAGGACTACAGGAGATTTGCTCTTTCTCCCCTTTTCTCTCCATTAAGTTCAAATGACCTTTATAGGCATGGCACAAAAAACACTCTGTATTTCCAACACATTTCTATTTGGTATATACAAAGAAATCTCTTTGCTGTGCTTTATTGGCATGATAAATTATATTGCAGAGGTATTCACAGAAACAATGCTGCATAACATAAAATGGAAAACAAAACATTTGTTGTAGGTCAAGGGTACAGAAACATAATAATGCACTGAAATTAAATAACTTTGATGAATAAGTAAAGTTTAAAATGAAGTCAGCCTCTTAATGTCAATCTATAGTTCAGGTGACTAGTGTCACTCATCAAAAAATAAATTGTAACCAACAGATATTGCGGAGCTGTAGGCTTTCATAGTTCAGTGACAGTAACAAATTGTTGAATAGAACGTCAACTGGTTTCTATTAATTTCTATTTTAGTTTCTTTAGTTTAAGTTTTTTTTTTAGTATTCTAACTTGGACATTAACATAACATCTCACATTGAAACAAAAGTAAACAGACACACTCTGTGACCACAGCAACTTACAATAGAACTCAAACTCCAGTAGAACATTGAGCTGATACCCAGTATCGGTATGCAACAATATCTGGGCTGTTTAATTTATTTTTATGTACGTGACAAGCTCCACACCACCCTAGCAGACACTAATTGTGTCTCTTTTATTCATATCTCATATTTTGTTCAGCGACACTTGTTGCCTGGACTACAAATTGGTCTTTACTCTCTCCCCCTCTTTCTAACTCTTCATCTCTCAGTTAAATTCAGTTCAGTTCAAGTGAGTTTTATCCTTTTTTGCATTGCCAAAGCAGAACAATTAAAAACAATGTTTACATACATAACACAAAGATATGGCAAACAAACATATGGAGCATATGTGTCTGTGTGTGTGTGTGTGTTTGTCTGTGTGTTTGTTTGTGTGTGTTTGTGTGTGTGTGTGTGTGGTTGTGGTTGTGTGTGTGTGTGTGTGTGTGTGTGTGTGTGTGTGTGTGTGTGTGTGTGTGTGTGTGGTGTGTGTGTGTGTGTGTGTGTGTGTGGTTGTGTGTGTGTGTGTGTGTGTTTGTGTGTGTGTGCGTGTGTGCGCGTGTGTCTCTCCCCCATAACTCAGCGGGCTCGGCCGTCTGATAAATGGCGTGTGGGCCAGGGAGGCATTAGTGGTAAAATGCCCTGCCTGCACTCTCTCTCTCTCTCTCTCTCTCTCTCTCTCTCTCTCTCTGTTGCGGAGCAGCAACAAGAAAAACAGCTTTATCCCGCCGGCCTGGCAGACGCATTACGGAGACGGACGCGCCACTCGCCACGGAGTAAATAAAACACACTGGCAACATAAAGATCTGGCCGCCCGTTAGTGTTGCGCTCGGGGGAGGGAGGCAGGCAGGGAAAGAGAGGGTGTCAGGCGTCGAGTTGAAGGATCACCCAGGGCCCTGTAATCATGCTTGCTAGTAGAGCTCTCTCTTTCTCTGTGTGTGTGTGTGTGTGTGTGTGTGTGTGTGTGTGTGTGTGTGTGTGTGTGTGTGTGTGTGTGTGTGTGTGTGTGTGAATGAGAGAGAGAAAGAGAAAGTGTGTGTGTGAGAGATCAAGTGCAAGAGACAGAGAGAAGTGTATATGTGTAAGAAGGGCAAGGAGAAGAGAGAGAGAGAGTGAGAGTTTTTGTGTGTGCATATGTGTGTGTGTGTGTGTGTGTGTGTGTGTGTTTGTGCATGTGAGTGACTGCATCCCCCAGTCCCTCGCTGTTTGTCACTCAGTCAACCTCAGCAAGTGCAGCACAGCCACATATCTAATCTAATTCCAACGCCACTCACAGAAGCGATACAGCCACCCTCGGGGAGCCGATACAGCCCCCCCCCCCCCCCCCACACACACACACACTCACTCCACCCTTCACTCTCCACTCCACCAGTGGGCTCAAGAGAGGAAGAGGCTTTTTCATGTGGCTGTTGTTGTTGTCTGTTCAGAGGCACCAGAAGAAGATTCCGGCATCTGAGGAAGCTTTTGAAGGCGATGCTGTGAGCTCCTCACAGTGACTGGAAAATTATGATTTCATGCCTTTATGTATTTATTTATGTGCTGATTTATTTATGATGTTCCTCACTAATGCATTTGCACTTAAAGATATCATTCTCTGATGCGGAGGTCTCGAGTGCTTTTGAAACACCATGGTTGGCACAGAACAGTGGTATATTTGTTGTAATAACGTAATACATGTATTTATACTAATTAGTTCCTAATTGGAGAAAATATTTGCCCGTAATAGGTGAAATTTGATATAAACCAGACAATGTTAGTCATTCCGGTATTAAAAGAATATCATTAACCTAGTTTTAATTAGCCCCTATGAATAATTAACCACATGTTATTATCAAATGAAGCAAATAATTGAAGTGCTGGCTTAATTTGTAATTTGACAATTTCCTACCTTTTTTCATTAGTGTCTCTTTTTAAAAAAGAAAGAGAGAAAAGAGAGAATGAGAGAGGGAGAAAGAGGGAGAGTGGAATAGAGGGTGACAGAGAGCAAGAAAGACAAAAAACATTTAGCATTAATGACCATAATGACTGGAAGCAGAGAGAGAGAGAGAGAGAGAGAGGAGAGAGAGAGAGAGAAAGAGAGAGGAAAAAGGGAGAGATAGTCAAGAGGAAGTTTCCTCTTTAAATAACAGAGGGGCTCCACGGTCAGTGGATTCGGACGGCTAGACCGCTCGCCTTTGGCCCTCTCCCTGAGGAACCCTCAGCCTCTGTGGGGATGTGAGTGAAAGCCCCCTCCTCTGGAAGGCTGAAGTTGATAGGACTCTGGGGAGCCCACCCCCCCCCCCCTATACACACCCACCCATCTCCACACACTCCCTGTAGAAAGAGCCCTCACATGGAAAATCCAGCCCAAGGATGAGGCAGCACTGCGATAAGACAACGCGCTGAATGTCATTACCCCACAAGGACTCATAAAACACACACCACAGCCTCAGAGAGAGAGAGAGAGAGGGAGAGGGAGAGGGAGATGGAGAGAGAGGGGTGAACTGACATCAGCAGTTGCAACAGGGCTGAATGGAAGGTAAAAAAGAGAGAGAAAGAGAGAGAGAGAAAAATGATACACTTTGCCGTGCCGTTAGCGATGCTAGTTTACGCTGATGGCTTCAGCACAGCTCGTGGCCATTATAAAAAGTGACCTGAAGTGGCCTGCAAAAAAGTTGGGCTCTGCCTTCTGTTATCTGTATTTTCAGGGTGTTTGGGGGGGCCCTCCAGGGTCTGAGATCAGGTGGCGGCGTCCCCCTCCCCACTGACCCTGAGAAGCCGCCACACCGGAGTCCTCTAGAGAGTGCGCTGCCATGGTGGATCCTTCGATTAACGAGCTTCTGGTTTGTAAAACAGACACCATATGGTTCACGAGACACTTTGCTATGTCCATCTAACCCCCCCCCCCCTCCAGCTGTGGATCACCATCCTCTCCCTTAGTGCCTCCGTTTCTTTTGGCTTGACCCTTGACCTCTCAGCACCTCCCCGAGGTCTTGCTTCTTCGCCGGACCTCTACTGGTTCACTACCCTCTTGAGAGCTCGGGAGGACCTCCAGACTTTCTTTTTTTCATAGCGCTGCATACGCACACACACACACACACACACACACACACACACACACACACACACACACACACACACACTACACACACCCACACACACACACACACACACACACACACACATACACACACACACACATACACACTACACACACCCACACACACACACATACACTCACACACACACACACACATACACACACACACACACACACACACACACACACACTCAAAAAAAAAAAGCGAATCGGCTCGCTGCTCCTTCAATCACTCGCGTGACAGTTAGCAGCCCGAAGTGCTTAATGATTTTCTGTCATGTACGGCCCGGAGTGTAACCGAGTATTAAATATCGGCGAACAATGGACACATCAACCACTAAAATGGCCCCATTCCCCAGGCCTATCAAAACCCCAGCTGTCCAGAACTGGGCCTGAGTGATGTGGCCGCTCCCTCCAGCAGGAGAGGATCAGCGGCCAGTGCCGTCTCTCGTCTCCAGGGAGGCCATTTTTCATGAGGAATTATCATCATAGCCATTTAAAATGGCTACCTACAAAATCAGGATCGTCGGAGGCATACAAGTAGACATGAAGGATTTTACAGATTTCTTTTTTTTTTAACAGAAAAAAATATAGGCTGCAGGCCTACAGTATAATACATATTCTTACAATTACTTAGCATAGGTTGGCACAACTTCCTTTTTTTGTCCTTCTAGACTTTTTATGTTACTCTGTATTACCATACATACAAACTGCGATCAAATGTGAAATTGTAAAGAAAAAATATACATGTTGTTATGATGTATTATGTATTGTTAATGTAAATAAATGATGCATTCTTTTCGTATTCTCGCTGCTGTTACTTCAGGGGTGGCATTGCTGCTTCCCAAACCTCCTTCCCGTTTCCCTTAATTACAGACAAACTTGCAAGAGCCACCAGAGCAGGGGAGCTGCCGGAGAGTCCCTGTTGTTTTATTTATCCCGACACGGTCTCACATCAACTTTGTATTCCCCATTGGCATCTCGCACTGACACTGCCGACAAGGGGAGTTGAGTATTTATTATTTAAACGTTTTTTTTTTCTTTACTGTCTTTCTTTATTCTTTCTTCAACATCTCTCTCTCTCTATATATATATATATATATATATATATGCCCTGCATGTTGTTTTGATTGAAGGAAGAGCAGGTCTCTCTCTCTCTCTCTCTCTCTCTCTCTCTCTCTCTCTCTCTCTCTCTGTATCGCTATCACTCTCTCATCCTTTTTTTTGGTCTGTGTCTCTTGCTTTTTTCTCAGTCTCTGTCACGGTCCAGTGGCAAGCATGACATCCTGTCATTAACACCCAAACACCCAGCACAGTGTCTCGTCTCTCCCCTTCCTGTCTCGTCTTCTCCCCTTTCCTCCACCTCCACTCTGCTGAAAGTGAGAGTGGGGCTCCTCGTTAAACCCACTTGTTTGCCACTTTTCTTCGTGGTGACAACCTTTCTTTTTTTTTTTAAAAAAGTTTATCTAACTTAAATAATGTAACAGCCCAGAATGAGCAGGACATTTCCATAACATAACATGCTTATTACTGAGAGGGAGAGGTTTTGAATATGAAAGGGTTAATGGTGGTGTGCGCAGGTCATCAGTCTCCCCAGGGAATAAAACAACAGCCCTCACCTCAAAACATTTCTCTCTCTCACACACACCTACACACACACACTCCACTTCTCCGAAATGTGCTTTACACTCTCAGCTTCTTTGATGTACTTTTCACAGAGGCTCCCCCCACCCCTCTCTCTCTCTCTCTCTCTCTCACTCTCTCTCTCTCTTTCTCACTCACACACACACACACACACACACATACACCCTAACACCCCCCCCCACACACACACACACACATACACCCTAACACCGCCCCCCCCCCCCCCCCACACACACACACACACACACACACAAATGCTCATTTTGAGTCCCTGTCTGCCTCTCCTCATCCTCTCCTGCCCTCTCTTCACCATCCCCTCGGCCCAGCTCAGCCCAGCCCAAAGTTTCCTTGCTTTGCCATTCAATATTCATGTCATGTCTGGAAATCAGCCTTCAAGGTCTGGTCATTTGAAAAAAAAAAAAAAAAGAAAGAAAATCAGCCGTGGCAATCAGCGATTGTCTCTTGTCCTTATAAAAGAGAATAATTCCTTTACATGCAAAGAGGCTTCTCAAAACAGACTTTCTGATGCC
>NC_055978.1:19670599-19673099 GCF_018492685.1 Alosa sapidissima | reverse complement strand
ATTAATTTATGTTACTATACACCAACTGGCCTGTAGGTGGCCAGAGACAGTTTTCTGTGAATATCTCGAGAACCGTAGGGCCTAGGAGGTCCACCTTTTTTTTCTATGTTGGTCTTAAGGGGGCATGTCAACCTATCCCATTACCACTTATTTCATGTATAGTGCCACCTAGTTAAAAATTAAAAAGCAAAACATTAGGTGTTTTCATCACAATATCTCTGGCTGACATGGTCAAAACTGCACGAAATTGAAAGTGTAGGATCATTATGTCACCCTCCGAATGCATGCCAAGTTTCGTGGACTTTCGTTCATGGGGGGCCTTACAATAAAATAATTTATGTGTACATTTAGTGACCGTACACCAACAAGGATTCCCGGGACACTGAAAGACCGGGGTACACGAAACTTGGTGGGCATGTAACCCCACATGGATAGCATGGAACCATCACTTTTCGTTTTGATCTGTAGCCCCCCCGCTGGACTAGACCCCCCGAAAGAAGGGTAGGGCAGACACAGTTTTCTGTGAATATCTTGAGAACCGTAGGGCCTAGGATGACCAATTTTTTGCGTATGTTTGCCTCCAGGGGTCATGTAAACCCATTCCATATGCACGCATATGTGCATAAACAGATACACACGCACACACATACATTCACAGTAATCCTACGTATGACACATACTTACACAGTAGACATATATACGCATGCATGCACATGCACACACACAGGCACATAAACAGGCAAACACACAAGCACATGCACGCACACACACCCACCCACACACCCACACACACATAAACATAAACATGAACACGCACACATGCACACAATTCAAGAATTTCTCAGAATTATGATCAGGCAAGATGGGGGTGGGGTTGTATAAAATGTATATTACATGTGAAATCTATGAACTAATCATGTTTTGGTACTTGTTGTCTAGCAGATACCAGTGACTTATTTTTGTGGAAAACATGTGCTGGACTGGGCGGCGGTCATATTTTGTACCGCTCTGCGGTACATTTAGTTGTATTAATGATAAGATCAAAATAATAGTATAATAATTAATATAAATAATAGTAGAATAATAATTTTAATAGTTTTTGTTTTAAATTACAAAAGTTGTTTTACCAATTGTACATTAAAATACATTCATTTTGAAAGATCCCCTCAGGATTTTAAAACACAATTCTGATTTTAAAAGGTCATTATTTCTGATAACAGGAAACAGTAACAGGAAAGCAGTAGCACACATAGTCTTCACTTCTGCCATCTTGGCAAAGTCTCAGAAGATTAGGACTGGAGTTTCTGAACACCTCTACAGACCTCTCATCACACAAGGACTGAACATTCAGAATCAGATAACCAGTCCTTTCTATGACATTCATTTTCATATTATTTAGTATATTTATTTTTTTATTCTTATTCTGAAGAAATCATATTATTTGGTGCAAAATAGACTACAATTTGTGAATATGTCAGAGAGAACTTGTTCATTCGGTTGGCTAAGTGTAATTCAATTAGTTAAGTATAGAGTTCTGTGGCTTTAAGTGGGAGTTCAAATTGCATTTTATTTAAAAAAAAAAGAGCACAAATTAATTTCCTCTATCTGAAAATAACAGACTCATTATAAAATTGTAAGAGCTACTGCAACACCATATTGTAGTTAATTCTTTAATGCTGTTGCTCTATGAATTATCATGCAAATCTCTGTTTAAGTAAACAAACCAGAATGAAAAAATGCTGTTATCTCCCACAGTAGTGTCTCTCTCCTCCTCTCCTCTCTCTCTCTCTCTCTATCTCCCACTCTTTCACTTATTCTCCTGTCTTCTGTCTCTCTTGTGTGATCTCTCATTGTGGCTGTGTAAAGATCACTCAGGAGAAATTGCATTTTCTGCTTTGATTTAATTAAATCTAAGTATTGCCCAGTTGTCAGAGGCTGGCATGCCGGATGCTTGACACTGTAATTATCTCCTGAGGTGCTTTGTCTTAAAGGCCGCACTCAAGCGTGAAACCAACCTCACCTTTCTTTCCTTATTTATTTATTTCTCTCTTTATTTCTCTTTTAATTCTTTAATTATTTATTTCATTCATTTGTGTGTTTACATATCTACAGTTTACCTGCCTTTCTCAACGGAAAGTATTTCTTTCTTTCTTTCTTTCTTTCTTTCTTTCTTTCTAAATTCATTCATTATTTTTTTGTTGTATCTTCTTGATTTTTGCATTCTCCATCAAGGAGATGGAGTGTGTGTGTGTGTGTGTGTGTGTGTGTGTGTGTTTAATCTTTTATTGTTACTGAAATAGCTAAAGGTGTTTTGCTCTGCAGGCGTGTATGTTGAAGTGCTGTAATCTCTGCTGGGAGGAAAGACATGCACGGTGAAACGGGGTGTAATCGTCGCATCATTTCCTGTATTGTAAGGAGCAGATGGTGCCGCGTGTGAGCAGATGTTGCCTGGAGAGTGGGGCTTGCATGTGTGTGTGTGTGTGTGTGTGTGTGTGTGTGT
>NC_055978.1:19648099-19660599 GCF_018492685.1 Alosa sapidissima | reverse complement strand
ATAACTAGGCGCTATTTACTCTTCCCCTCTCATCTTTTTACGCTAAACTCCCACTTTCCCCTGGATCCTCCCATGAATGCATATGCATGACATGACAAACACAATCTGCCACTGTCAGCTCCAGCGACAGGCAATTTGCGCTTTTACATCATTGTGGCCTGTTTGTTCATACCTCGCAATGACTTTACACGCACATTGAGAAACAAATACGCCTGAAGTGGGCGCAAAAGCGTTAGTACATCTGGCCCTCAGTGAGAGACAAAGGTCACAGCACACAAAGATGGGAACCCATCACCACCAGGAACTGCTCCCACTTTCGGCTCTCAGCACCTAAACAGAAGGGTTGGACAAGGATTACAGACAGCTCACATATAAAGTGTAACAAAGTAAATCAAACAAACAACCAATAAAACAAACTGCCACACTAAGGATCCGCAGCTTCACAGCCTCCCCTAAGTGAGGACAACACAAATTAACATAGACAAAATCACAAAACCAAGGTCAACAGCGATCAACAGCACTAGGGAAAAAGGCCTCCAGTCAAGTGTATAAGTAACAGACAGACAAACATAGGCTACAAATAACACAGCCAATAACACGATACAACGCAGAACAGAGTAGAACAATCAATAAAGTGGGATCCGTTCGTCAAACACCCATTCCTTCAGAACGAGCGCTATAGCACCCGAATGAGTTCCAGCGGCTTTCTAGCCCAAGGCCTCTATGCGTAATCCCACTAGCGTAGGCTACGACAAGCTAGCTGCAGGCCACGTTACTGTGGGACCAGTGGTGCTGATTACACGGGCGCGTGAAGAAGTCGTAGGCAAAAAATGATGTAGGCAAAGCAGCAGAGTTCTTATCGATGTAGCCAATTGACAGCCGCTCCCCTGCTACAGTACATAGTGATCCCTGGAACACACAAAATACTCACTTTAAACGGGAACTACTTGAGTACTTTACTTCGTACAAATGGATATAACATACCCGGGGACTGCACTGGATGCACATCCAGCCAGCGGGAGGCCGATGCCGCACGGGGAGGGGGAGACTTTACGACAAAGCACTAAGTGTGAGTAACAATATAAAAAGACTATCAGTAAAATATCACAGGAAGCGCGATCATACCTGCGGCGATGGCAATTGTCAGGGAGGTAAAAAGGGGTGGGCCTTTGACGTCTGGCATAGCACAATGAGGGTACTTGAATTTAAATAGAGGCATTGTTGTATTGATTGGCCCATATCTGGCTACCGAGAGCCACTCACAATGCAGCCACCTGTGCTTGAATGAAAAGTGGGCACTGCACCACTTCATTCTGCTACATAGGCATCAAGATACTTCCTGGTGGCAGAACGCGAGTGGCTTCCCCTGACCTGAAAAGATGTTGTTGATAGATTGATTGTTCAAAACCTGTTGCGTTGTGTTGTGTAGTGTTGGGGTTGTGTTGGGGTTTGTGCCACCAGATATACAGCAAAAGGTGTAGGGTTTTATTGATTTCCTTCAGAAAAAAAAAAAAATTATCGAGCGGAACCTGTGGGTGAGGAGCTTAAGGCGACTGGACGTCGTCAAAAGTAATGCTACAGAGAGGATAGCAAGACTGCCTGCTGGCGGAGTAGCCACTTCTAACTGGACTAGCCTTTAGGCTACATCTACTATGACCAAGGTTAGGCATTTAATTTATTGCTATCTCCTGAATTAGTTAATTGGAGAACACTTTGGCTTTTGCCACCCGGAAGAACGTTGTTGTGACGTCATGGTAAATTGTCATATTGTTGTTGTGCAGAGTACAAGTACAATGACAACAAAATGCAGTTTGCTTCTAACCAGAAGTTAGCCTGGCTAACGTCAGACCTCATCTCATTGAGATGGGGACTGGGAACTACACATTCATTTTCTCGTATTTGAGACGTGGTTTACGAATGCCCAGAGCCGTTTATTGGGCGCTCCAAATGTCTATCAAATGCGTCTGTACGTAGCTCATAACCGCTTCGGTGTGTCGTCATCGTCTTTCTGCCCCCCCCCCCCCCGTTCTGTGATTGGTTCCTTCGTTGAGGTGAAAATCGGGTCCATGGAATCCAGGCTGCCTAGCAGCGTGCATAAGGCAGCATGAGGAAACCCAGGCTAACCAGAAGTGCAAAAAAGCAGAAAAGTATAGACAGGTGGTGCATAGACAGGTCAAGAAATATAGTGCAGTGTAGACAGATACAGTTGATTTACAGAAGGTAGGGTAGTTTAGAGTAATATAAATTATAAATATGTGCAGTGTATTAGCAGTTACCTTATAAGAGCATAATAAATATGGCTATATAATATGTGAATACATGAACAACATGTAGAGATATGTGCAATGCAGTAACAGTGCCATTATGATAGTAGTAAGAATAATATAGCAGTATATTGACAGAATATATTACAAGAAAAACAGAATAAATATGGATATTCAGTATGAACCATAGGGGAACTAATGTGTTTAGTTTATCGTCTCAGAAGGAATGGTGAACTACAGAGGTGTGATTTGACACAGTAGGACAAGGTCACTGAGTTTCAGTGGTCGCACATGAAGAAAGAGGGACATTGCTTTCTCTGAATAATTGTTTTCTACAGTTATTTCACATTATATATATTCATGTGTATATGCTGTGTGTGTGTGTGTGTGTGTGTGGTGTGTGTGCGTGCGTGTGTGTGTGTGTGTGTGTGTGTGTGCATGTGCGCTTTGGATCTCCTTAGGGACGTGATCATATGGTCATCTAGCTATAAACTCTAGTATATAGCAATTCCCTATGCAGATGTGATTCTCCCTCTCTCTTTCTCTCCTTCTATATCACTCACTCTCGCTGTCTGCATCTCTCTCTCTCCCTCTCTCTCTCACTCTCTCTCACTCTCTCTTCTTGGAATGACACATTAAAAAGGGTCTGGATAAAAGGTAAGGGATCGGCTTTATTAACTTTAAATATGCATGATGTTTCAGAGAGGAGTGCAGCGCGGCATGGAGAATGTCCAAAAGCTTGACTGCTTATTTCTTCTGTCCTTTTTTCTCCTCAAAATGGTAAATAATTGAAAACAGCGCGAGAGGGAAAAGGGGGAGTGAAAAAAGAGAGAAAAGACAGAGAGTCTGGCAAATTCCGCATAAACATCTCCTTATTAGTGACCCCCACATGCTCTGGGATATAACAGTAAAGTCACGCAGAGACCTTGAAGTTTAACACTCTCTCTCTCCCCCCCCTCTCTCTCTATATATCTCTGTCTTTCTCTTTTTTTTTCTCAATTCCGTTCAGTGTCTCTGACTCTGATCCACTGTGGGAACACTTGCTGACTATCTCTCTCTCTCTCTCTCTCTCTCTCTCTCTCTCTCTCTCTCTCTCTTTCTTTCTACTGTGTTTCTCTCTTTCTCACACACACACATACATACACACACACAAACAGACATGCACATATACAGCAAGGGTATCATATCTGTTCATAATCTTAGCGTATCCCTGTGTGATCTTTCTCACAGTAGTGACTCTCTTATTGCCACTTATGGATGACATCCCTCTATGATTTTTGACGCCCACACACACACATACACACACTCTTCACCCCCCCATAGGGGTCAACCCAACTAAAGCAGCAAACATGACCCAGGTGTCAGTGTGGCCTAACCTGCAACTGTGAGAGTATTGATTTGTACTTAAACTGCTGCCCAACCTTTTACAACCTACAGTACAACACCAGCCCTTCACTTGTTCACTAGAGTTGGTCGGAATATTTGAAGTATCTGTGTGTACATGTGTGTGCAATAATGTGCATGTACTTGTGGCTTTATGTGTGTGTGTGTGTGTGTGTGTGTGTGTGTGTGTGTGTGTGCGTGCGTGTGTGTGTGTGTGTGTGTGGTGTGTGTGCGTGCGTGCGTGTGTGTGTGTGTGTGTGTGGTGTGTGTGTGTGTGTGTGTGTGCGTGTGTGATGTAACTATTCATGTATACCGTAGAATACATACCACAGACTCACTGTCCTTCTGATGTCTCTCTCACAAACACACACACACAAACACACACACACAACACTCACAGGCCCCCCTGAGCCCAACAGGAGTAGGCCCCAGCGATAGACTCTGATTGAACATGACAAGCTCTGACCCGGCGCTGCCACATCACCATCACCATCACCATCACGACCACTTGACTGATGTCCACAATGTCCCTTATCGTCCCCTTCCATGTTTGTTCTCTATTGCTCCGCAACTGTCTCCTTATGTCCATCATCTAACACCCACACACCCACACACACCCACACACACACACACACACACACACACACACACACACACACACACACACACACACACACACACACACTCGTCCGCTTTTTTTATCTTGTCCTCCCCTTTTCTACCTCTCTCTCTCCCTCCCTCCTTCCTCTGCTGAGAGCGATATTTAAACGAATAAACAGCAGGCTGTTTACCCAGCATCATTGGCGCTGTCATGTCCATGCCGTTCGGCTAATGGCTCCTGACTGGAGACTCTATTTACGGCCTCTCTCTGCCCGCCCGCCCGCCCGCCCCGCCCGCCCGCCCGCCGCCACCATCGCCTGCCGCCGTCCCCGGCGACGATATTTATTACGCTCGCGCGTCGGCTTTTATTATCCGCCTGCCTCTCTCTCTCTCTCTCTCTCTCTCTCTCTCTCTCTCTCTCTCTCTCTCTCTCTCTCTCTCTCTCTCTCTCTCTCTCTCTCTCTCTCTATCTCTCTCTCTCCGTGGTGGGAGCCGTGATGCATTGCCTTTTCGGGGGATTTTAATTTTGCGAGATGTGCCATTATGCCGGCTGTAATCCCATCAGCGTCCGTCCTTCATGCTGGCCCTTCCTAATGATGTATTAACACCTGGGCCCTCTAATGAACGGCCATCATAAGTTCTTAATGCTGCTTTTAGGTACAATTTCTATCCATTCTCGCTTTCCCAGAGAGTCTCTCGACCAGCACACACACACACACACACACACACACACACACACACACACACACACACACACACACACACACACACACACACACACACACACACATGCGCACCAGACACTCACAGGCACACACAGGCACGAACACACAGCCTGTTTTTATGGGCTTCACAGAGCCCATTATTGTCTTCGTTTGTTTTCAGAATCATGGGTTTTAATTTGGCGTCCTGAGTGGGAGAGTATGTTGTGATTCGTTCCAAATGACTGCCCTGCACACAGAGGAGGAGAGGAGGAGAGAGAGAGAGGGAGAGAGAGAGAGAGACAGAGACAGAGACTGGTGGAGAGGGGAAGAATTGAAAAGTTCTCTCTCTCTTTGGTCGTGAGCAGCATACTTGCCATGTTGGGTGTTTTATCAACACAGTCACTGAAATCAAACATCTCATTAACACACGCAGCACACCAGTAAGTCCAAGGATGTTGCCTCTCTTAAGATCTCAAGATGAAGACCCTATAGGGCATAAACATACTCTCCAGAGTCTCTATCTAATCAGCACCACACACTACCACTAATGGGGTTTGTGTACAGAACCTTGTTCAGGTTCATGCCCAGAGGGTATGTGTGTGTGTGTGTGTGTGTGTGCGTGTGTGTGTGTGTGTGTGTGTATGTAGACCCAGTGCAAGGTCTATCAGGTCTCCGATTCAACAGCAATCCTTTTCTCTGACCCCGCATCTCTCATCTCCGCTAGTCATCCATCTGGTCAGTGTAACTCTGATAATCTGCGTGTCCGTTCCAGGACATATGTGAGCTGTAAGCCCGCCGAGGCTGAAACATCCCGCTAAATGACTGTGGGCCAGACGGAAGACACCCCAACGCTAATAAAACACCATGCTTTGGGAAAGCCGCCGCACACACTGAAAAATGACTAAATTACCCCCTCTCCATGTACAACATATTTATGTATGGGTTTGGGGGGGGGGGGTAGTGTGTCTGGGGTGTGTGTGTGTGTGTGTGTGTTAGTTGGAGATGCGCTCGCCCTGTTCGTCCCGTTTGTGCCGCATGGCTGGTCCGATAATTCTCAGGTATCAGGCGCCAAGAAAGAGGATTATTTCCTCCGCTGTCCAAATGGAGTTGTCAGTTTGGAAACTCCAGACGCCATCACCGTCTCATCTGAGGATAATTAACGGATCAAACGTGCTGGCTTTTTTTTTTTCTTTAACTTTTTTTTTTTTTGCAAGGCGCGGAAGAAGCCGTGTGGCGTAGCGGTGGCGGCTGACAGGACGAGCAATCGCTCGCTAATGAAGGATTTTACATGGCTGAGGTGAGCAGGGGGCAGTCTGGCTGGCCTAACTCCCTCCCTCCCTCCATCCATCCCTCCCTGTGCACCTTAACGCACCGCGCTCTTCCAGTGCTTTTATCATTTTTTAATAGCGGACGGCCCTGTTGACCTGCCAGGACCCGCTGGTAATTGTGCTCTTTGTCTCGCCACTACAGATCGGTGTGAGGGTTCAAGAGACTCGGATAGGGAGCGCTGTTGACTTCTGCCCTAAAACTCCCCCCAGCACCACTTCCCACCCCGACCCTACATTTCCCCATCCAAAACTGTGCTAAACAGAAAAGAGACGCATGACTGATAAGGGCCCTTTATGAAGACTAAAATGTGGACCCCACCACTCAGAGAGAGAGCGAGAGAGAGATTATGACAGGATGAGTGAATTGGTGAGTGAAATGAAGCTTTCATAAGAGATATTTTGTGAAAAAAAGCTATGATAGAAGAATAATGTCTAATTACAAGGAAATGTTTTTGTGGAGTTGAAGAGGCACTAATGTTTACTGTGCACTGTCGGCTTATGGATTTAGATAGTGTCCCTTTTTGGTGCCGGGTTAGTTTGACAGTTCTGTTTATCACATGTTTTGCTTTCACTGTGAGATACTATAATGATAATATAATAATAGTTAAGTCAGTGCAAGACGTCTGACCCCTCATGCTGCTGCAGGCTACTGGCAGGCATTTGAAGTCACAGTGGCCTTAAGTAAATGATCACAACCCAATGACCATGTGCAATCCACGGCTACCTATCCACTGGCAAACGCCCTGCTGTCAGAGGGATCTCACATAAAAGCGAGTGAGAGGAGAGAACATTCCCATCACACAGATGCACACACACACACACACACACACACACACACACACACTCTCACACACACACACACACAGACACACACCAAGTGTGTGTGTGTGTGTGTGTGGCGTGTGTGTTAGTGTGTGTGTGAGAGGGGGGTAGGGGGGTGGACAGAGATAATTAGCAGTGCGAGCTGCCACCACCACTGGTGTCTGTCCCCGCTCCTGTTCTTTCCTGAGTCTCGGGAACATGACACCAAATACCAACCATTTCCTGCGGAAAAAAATATCCACCACACGTCACTGGCCATCATGTGCCATAGGTTTTTTTTCTCTCTCTTTCTGCGATTGATCGCCAATGGTAATAAGCACAAATATTATTTTCAGTATAATTGTGGCAGGTGTGAGTGTGTGTGTGTGTGTGTGTGAGTCTGAGTGTTTTTTCTCGTCTTCAGTAGTCTTCAGAAATAAATTAAATTTTCAGCCTTTTTTCTGCCAACTCTTTGTTTTAGTTTTAAATAGCCTTAAAAAAGTAATTGTGTGGAGATGGTGTCAATAGTTTAAATCAATAGTGATGCGGCATGATAAATACGCTATCACACTGACTGTCCTAGGGTCAGTCAAATTAAATATTGAAAAATAATGTCAACTGTAATGCGGTGACCGTTTTCCAAAACAGGGCTGAACTGTTTCAGCTCTAACTGCACAAATCACCTGCAGCATCTGTAATTATAGACCTGTGTGAAGTCAAACATTTAGATTTTATCAACCTTATTTTCATAGGTGAACAGAAATCATCACCACAGCTATATGCTCTCTCTCTCTCTCTCTCTGAGGAAGATGTCATCTGCCTTTGTACTGGCATTATATGCAAGGTCTTCTGCTGCCAAACGCCAGGCCTTAGTATGTCAGTGTGTGTGTCTGTGTGTGTGTGTGTGTGTGTGTGTGTGTGTGTTTGTGTGTGTGTGTGAGAGAGATACTCCACGCTCCAACAATCATCTTTCTCTCTCCCTCTCTCTCTCTCTCTCTCAGTCCATATGTGTGTGTGCGTGTGTGTTGTGTGTGGGCGTGCGTGCGTTGTGTGCGTGTCTAAAAAGGTCACCCATTCAAACTGACTGGCCATTATGTTTGTGTCAGGGAAGTGATGTATCGCTGGCGGTCGGTTCGGTCGCTGGCGTGTGGCTTCGACTCCTGACGCCCCCCGCACCCCCATCCACCCCCCAACCCCACCCTGCGCCCCACCTGCCTAACCAGCAGCATGAATATGATTTCAGGGCGCATTAAAAATTCAACAGCCTGACCTAATTAGTCCCTCATATTCAGATGCCAGGGCTGCCAAGAGCACAGGAGGCGCAGCCTGCAATAAGGTTGGAGGTGCTCGAGCTCGGGCGCGCGCGGGCGGAGGCCAGCGGGTGGGGGGAATCAATCCTAATTATATTTAAGCCGTGTCCATCAATATGAGAGGTGAAATATTTAGATATGACGCAGGCCCTGCTTTATGGGGCCGAGCCGTTGTTTGCTGGACGGCGTGACTCTTTATTTGCTTCCGTCTCTACTGGATTTGGGGGTAATAACTAGCCGGGTCGGCTTTGTTATATTAGATCCTCTGCATATTTTATAGAACACCCGCCCCCCGCCCCCCCCCCCCCCCATCATTGTGACACTTTACTGTTAAATATAATGTAATATGTGGAGTAACAGAGTTGAAGTTAGTATAATATAATAATAAGTTTAATAAAAAGTTTATTTTATACAGCGCCTTTCTCAAACCCAAGGTCGCTTTACCTAGTATAGAGTATAAATGTGTTGTTGCATGCTAATGATGTGTGTGATGTGCTATTGAGAATTTATAAGTGATATAAGTGAAGTACTATGCATATGAAGTGTTACGCTATAATTGTATTGTGCCCATGCCATCACTGCATAGATGTATAGAGAAATAGATATAGATCTCTCTCTCTCTCTCTCTCTCTCTCTCTCTGAAGTGTTGGGAGAGTGTTTATGCTGTGACACAGCAAGCTACTCAGAGCCACCAGGGTCTGATCTGGCTCCCTCCCCACCCAGGCGGAGCGGAAGATGGGATTAGACTGCCGATAAAGCTATATCCGCCGCAGAACAAAAAACATTCCTCCGGCTCTCTGGATGGAGCATGGCGCATCCTGACTCACACGCCAAATCGATTCCCGGCCCCTCACACCCCCCCCCCCCCTCCCCTTTCTTTCCCCTCTCTCTCTCTCTCTCTCTCTCTCTCTCTCTCTCTCTCTCTCTCTCTCTCTCTCTCACTCACTCTTACTCTCTGTCTCTGTCCTGCCCCCTGGCTCCCCCTGTTTTCTCTAACTGAGAATAAGTGGTAGCTACCAGAGCCGGACAGTAACGTAGTACAATTTACTTGAGTACAGTACTTGAGTACAATTCTGAGAGATCTGTACTTTACTCGAGTATCATTTTTGGGGGGTACTCATGACTTTACTCAAGTACATTTGAGAGGCAAATATTGTACTCTTTACTCCACTACATTTCTATCCATAACCGTGAGTACCCGTTACTTCTAAAAAAAAAGGAAAAAAGAAAAATCTCGGAAACCCTCAATTTGTTGTTTCCCTCTCAAACGTGATTGGATTGTGCAGGGCGCCACTGATTGGGACAGCCTATCAGCAATCACCTTGAGCTTTCCGCCAAAGTCAACTCCATGGTCAAATTTAGATAAGAGACGAAACCATGGACGAAACAATGGATGAAGATGCAGCAGGTCAATCCTGGGAATGTGCCAACCTGTGGCGCCACCTCGCCAGACTATTTCAATTTTCTGAAGAAGTTAATGATAGTTTTTGCTTCAAGTGTTTCAATTACAAAATAGTATTTTGTATTTGAAATACATATTTAAAATACATATATTAGAAATACTGCCCATCACTGGCAACATGGTAAAAAGATGAAAATGACTTGATTTTTACTTTCAATTCCTTTCTCCAACATTAAATTTTTTCATAACTCCATGTAGGACGATTCTGTACATAAATGTGAGCACTGTGGCAGTAGTAATGCAATATTTAGAAAATGTACTGTTGTACTCTTTTAAAAACAAGTCCTTCAGTACTTTTACTTAAGTAGACATCTGACTATCTGTAGGGTATCTGTACTTTTACTCAAGTAATGAAGTTGTGTACTCTGTCCGCCTCTAGTAGCTACAAACACATCATGAAGTATACTGTAGGTGTGGTGTGTGTGTGTGTGTGTGTGTGTGTGTGTGTGTGTGTGTGTGTGTCTGTGTGTGTGTGTGTATGTGTGTGTATATGTGTGTGTGAGTGTATGTGTGTGTGTATGGGTGTGTGTAGTGTGTGTGTGTGTGTGTGTGTGTGTGTGTGTGTGGTGTGTGTAGTGTGTATGTGTGTGGATGGTGTGTGTAGTGTGTATGTGTGTGTGTGTGTGTGTGTGTGTGTGTGTGTGTGTGTGTGGTGTGTGTAGTGTGTATGTGTGTGTGTGTGTGTAGTGTGTATGTGTGTGTGTGTGTGTGTGTGTGTGTGGAGGGGGGTGGGGGTAAGCAGTACCACAGTATCTCCCCCCTCTCCAAAAGTGACGTATACCTTCGCACAAAAGCCTCTTTTAAATTAAGAGGGAAGCGGGAAACGGAGAGCCTTTTTCATGTCTCTCTGCATTGATTTAATGCTTCTTTAAAATGAATTGCAGATCAATTGGATTACCTAGAGGCAGATTTAACAAGCTCTGCAGCACCACTGGATGTTGTGGCCTGGTCCCCCACTCTTTTCAGTTGGCACCAGGAGGGGGAAGAAAGCCAACTCCACCGGCTCTCACTGTTGGACGTATATTTCTTTTCTGCCCACCCCCCCCCCCCGAAATGCTTGTCAGTGGCTTCGTATAATGACTCCGTGCTAGCATGTCGAATGGCAAACTAATCTCTTTTACGCTGTTGTCCTTTGTGTCAAAACTTTTTGTTGGATTTCTGCGACGGTGGACTTTTTTTTTTTTTTATTCCTGCAGGGGTATTTTCTTGTGGTAGATGTGAGAGCTATAGGATTTGATGGTGTTATCCCGCCTGGCTTCCCCAGGACTAGATCAACACAGGCTGCCACATCTGTGTTGAGTGTACATCAGTGTTGGCATCGGCATGGAGACACAGTTGTTTGTGCCAGCTTCTTCTGTGCCCTCTGAGGAGTACCCATGTGTGGTGATGGCACTTTTTGCTCTGTGTAAGGTGACCTTATGAACTCATGCATGGTGCAAGTTTGGGATTCACTCTAAATCTGATCGTTTCTCTGCCAAATCTCTCTCTCTCTTTTTCTTTCTCTCTCTCTCTCTCTCTCTCTCTCTCTCTCTCTCTCTCTCTCTCTCTCTCTCTCTGTTGATTGGCCCCAATACCTTCTCTCATCTGATTGGAACTTGATCAAAGCCTTCTCTCATCTGATTGGCTCTCTTTCAAGATTTTCTCTCTTAGATGCACTCACGTTCATCCACTGGCTCTTCCCCCACTGTTTGACATGAGCCATCTTCAAACGCCGTCCTCCTAGCCCCACAACCTCCTACACACACACACACATACACACACACACACACACACACACACACACACACACACACACACACACACACACACTCTCCTTGATAAATATTTACCCAGGCTGCTGATCCGCACCTGGAATCTATAACCCGTGATCCTGAGCGTTAATCAGATTGGCGTGGAATCATGTAATCACTGTGGGCTCTCCTGTTACAGCAACTGTCACGGGGTGGGCAACCGGGGTAGTTACATGGGGCAGGAGGGGGTCAGCTTCTGGTTTGCCCCCCCCCTCCCCCCTTGTGTCAATGAAATGGGGAGATGATGATCACACACAGCCATGGCTTACAGCAAACCTCTCTCTTTCTCTCTCTCTCTCTCTCTCTCTCTCTCTCTCTCTCTCACCCTCTCACAAACACACACATACACTCACACACTCACACACACACACATACATAGCCATGAGGTCATTGCTCAGCTGTCTAAATAGACAGAATGGTTGGGGAACAGTGGAGGGTTAGAAAAGTTTAGAGAGATTTGGAGGTTAGTAATGGAGAAAGTGAGAGAGACTGTGAAAGTCAAGGGGCTCATCCAAAAGTGTCCACTGTGTATGTGTGTGTGTGTGTGTGTGTAAGTATACTCTTTTGATCCCGTGAGGGAAATTTGGTCTCTGCATTTATCCCAATCCGTGAATTAGTGAAACACACTCAGCACACAGTGAACACACAGTGAGGTGAAGCACACACTAATCCCGCAGTGAGCTGCCTGCAACAACAGCAGCGCTCGGGGAGCAGTGAGGGGATAGGTGCCCTTGCTCAAGGGCACTTCAGCCGTGCCTACTGGTCAGGGTTCGAACAAGCAACCCTCTGGTTACAAGTCCAAAGCGCTAACCAGTAGGCCACGGCTGCCCTACGGCTGTGTGTGTGTGCTGTACAGAT
>NC_055978.1:19620329-19640329 GCF_018492685.1 Alosa sapidissima | reverse complement strand
CTCCAGCAGGCTTGCTGGTAAGAGACCTCACTTCCTTTAGTGCAAAACGAAGCGGTGAGCGTCGCGGAAAAGCGTGCGCGTCGACGAACGCCTTTCGTTTTTCCTCGAGTCGTCGCCTGGTGTTGAATTCATTAGGCGTCCTGTTTTCTCTTAACTGAATTGTCTCATTCATAGTCGCATAGTCGCAGCACTCTTCCAAAAAAAAGAAGAAAACCCGACCATCACCTACGCTTAGCTCACCCCTCCCAGATCACCCTAATGGAATGCATCAAATGTCACAGATGACACTGGATCTAGTTACCAGTGACTTTGCTCGTCCTTCTTCTTCCTTCTATGAAAAATAGATGAATTAAAAAATAACAAAAAACTAAGGTCAACGTGTCCATTCCAAACACACTCTCCCGTCCGGTCAGATTAAATAAAGTTGTATTAGTATTATTACTTTACAGTACTTCTTCTTAGAGAGAGCGGAGGGTTAGGCGGCAAAAGCCTTGGCAAATGGATTAAAAAAAAATCGCTCGCTATTGAAGTCAAGCAAAAACTGATCAGGATAGTATTAGGAGGCTTTAACGTTGAGATATGTATCATGCATGTGCATATGCATAAACATGGCTGAGAAGCTTAAGCAGAAAATGAGATGTGACGCCATAGAGTGGCATGGAGAAGAAGAGGAGACTCATGCTCAGAATGCATTTACATTTAAATATTCATATCATTATAATACTGAGGAATATGGAACGACGGTGTGATATTTTATTGAGGAGGTTTTAAAAAATGAATGCTGTCTCTACTCCTTAATAAAGCTTCCACTCTCTTACTTTCTCTCCATCTCTCTCTCTCTCTCTCTCTAGCTCTTTCTTTCTTTCTTTCTTTCTTTCTCTTTGGCTTTAAATAGTACGACTGAAGGCACTCTTCTCTTTAGTTGTCCCACTTGCAGGCTACAGGTCTTTTTAGGTGCTTTGTGTAGGTGTGTGTGTGAGTGTGTGTGTGTATTTGTGTGTATGTGTGTGTGTGTGTGTGTATGTGTGTGTACGGTGTGTGTGTGTGTGTGTTTGTGTGTGTGTGCAGGTGTTTATGCCCACTCCTGAGTATCACAGAAATCAAAGAAACAAGTTTCTTTTTTATGATTTGTGTATGCAGTGTTCTGACACGTGTGTGTGTGTGTGTGTGTGTGCTTTAATTTTCATACATTAATTAACTTATGATTATTAACAAAATCAGTTTTTAATTGCAATACATTGTTGCAAGCTGTCATCAAGCACACACACACACACACACACACACACACACACACACACACACACACACACACACACACACACACATATGACGCACAAAGATACATGGCCGATACAAAAGCACTAGTGAACAAGCCCACCATATTTTGGGTTACACATACACACACACACACACACACACACACACATGGGGGAGTGCTATATCCATCCCTTTTGATGTAAATAATGGCACTCGTCAAGGTGGGATTTTTGTCTCCTGTTTTATAATGCTTATATGAATGACCTGTCAAGACAACTAAATGGGTGCAACATAGGCTGTCTGGTTAGAAACTCTGCCATTAATCATCTCATGTATGCAGATGACTTGGTCATTCTTAGCCGATTAGTGCTGGACTCCATTTTCCACAACAATCATTGAAAGTCTGTTCACAATACTGTATGGATTCTGATATTAAGTTTAAAGCTAAACATAAAAGTGCCATGATAGTCAGATGTAAAAAAGGATAAGAAAATAATCTCCTACTAATTACCTGTAAGGAAGAGAAGTCCCTTGCTCATATTCTTACGGATTTACTATTTTTACACACACACACACACACACACACACACACACACACACACACACACACACACACACACACACACATACATACATACATACATACATACATACATACAAACATACATGCAGTACATGCATCTACAATCTCTGCCTGATTGGTTCACAGGGACATGCACACATACACTCAACCCTTATTTTGCACCCTATTTTGACACCGGCCGCAGACATAATGCTCAGCTTTGGATCACCTCTGGCCCATAACTGTGTCAGATGCGGGCCAGCTCCACATTCAACTACCTCCACGGATGCATTGTGTGCTGTTCACTGAGCATAGCCCATCTCTCCCAAGTATAGCCCAACACAACAGCAACTAGAGTGTGCTCACCACCCTCCCTCCATCCCTCCCTCGCTCCTAATTGTGTCTGAGGCAGGAACAGGCAGGAGGCAGGAGAGAGAGAGAGAGAGAGAGAGAGAGAGAGAGAGAGAGAGAGAAAGAGACAGAAAGAGAGGGGGAAAGAGAGAGAGATAAAGAGAAAGAGACAGAGAGAGAGAAAGAGAGGGAGAAAGAGAGAGAGAGATAAAGAGACAGAGAGATAAAGAGAAAGAGACAGAGAGAAAGAAAGAGTGAGAGAGAGAGAGAGAGGCTGAATACTGGTGAAAGTGATTTGACACCTGTCACTCCCTGACTGCCGTTATGCAGAGTTCAGCCAAGCATGTTGAAATTCACAGACTGCCATCATCCCGCTGTGTTCCCAGGCCCTTGCGGCTGATGGACAAGGTCAGTCTATCAGAGGACAGAATTGTTGCTGTGTGCAAGAGCCTGCAATCCAAAAGCACACATTCAAGGAAGTAAATGGGGCATTATGAAAGCTGATACCTGGGCTTATTGTTCATGGTTTATTTTGAAAGTAAGAAAAAGAACATGGAGTCATTGTTTGAATTGTATAGACTCCAGATGCATTCCATAACAATTGCAGTGTTCTCGGATGGTACAATGCCATTTCTGTAAAACACAATTTAGTTTGAAACATTCTCGATGATTGTGTTAGGTTATACAGTCATACATATATCCTTAAACCCCTCATCATGGCGTCATTAAAATAAATACAATGTAACTACACTGTGTGTATGTGAGTGTGTGTGTGTGTGTGTGTGTGTGTGTGTGTGCCCACATTTATATTTGTGTGCATCTCTATCTCTTTATCTATCTATCTGTCTGTCTATCTATCTAGATAGCTTATCCATCCATCCATGTACTTGCAGCTACACTCTATAAACAATGCAGGGGCTTTCATACCTTCAGGCACCTGGGCTATAATATTGAGAGACACATCAGTGAGTACAGAATGAACAGAGGATGAAGAGGAGGAGGAGGAGAAAGAGGTGGAGGTGAAGGAGGAAGAGGAGAAAAATTAGATTGTGTTTCCCCCTTTCCATTTCTAACAGGAGATCTCACTGAGAAGAGAGAGGGGAGTGAAATGAACCCTGAGACTGCAGTGTGTGTGTGTCTGTGTGTGTCTGTGCGTGTCTGTAACTTTGAGTGGAGTATGTATGTGAATATGTGTGTGTGTGTCTCTATGTGTGTCCGTGTGTGTGTGTGCACGTGAGAATGTGTGTGTGTGTCTATGTGTAAGTGTGTGTGCGTGCATGTGTGTGTCCATGTGTGTGTGTGTGTGTGAGTGTCAGGCAGGGGGACCTTCTCTCTCTCTCCTTTCGCCCCAGTTCCTGGTGTTAATTATCTTTTGTTTGCCCTTGATAATCTCAAACCCGGTGCGCCCATAATGAAAGCTCTGAATCACCGCTAAGTGTAAAAAAGAAGGGGGGAAAAACAATGGCATTGTCATTACCACATCATCAGAGCATAATAAATAATGAATGCACTGGCATTAAGCACACCAGGCAGAGTTTATGAAAATGACTCATGTGAGTAGATTAAATTACAACTATTATTACTTCTCTTTTGATGTACGGCATCAGAGTAATTACAAAATTGTAAAGAGAGAAAGAGAGAGGGGAGAGGAGAGACAGAGAAATAGAGAAGTAGAGAGAGAGAGAGAGAGAGAGAGAAAGGGTAGACAGGGTTTTTATATTCCTTTGTGACCGCTATTTTAAAGAGAGAGAAACACCGAGAGAGAGAGAGAAATTTATGTTGCAGACGGGGAAATTGCTTCTCAAGTCATCGGTACTTAATGTATTATTTTAAATAACATTTTCTTAAAAACATCCTTTTTGTGCACTAAAGGAAGATCATTAGACTTGGGCGAAAGCATTCATTTTCCACATGGCAAAACATGAGCAGGGGGACCCTTGTGTGTGTGTGTGTGTGTGTGTGTGTGTGTGTGTGTGTGTGTGCGTGTGCGTGTGCGTGTGTGTGTGTGTGTGTGTGTGTGTGTGTGTGATTGAGTGAGATAGAGAGAGAGAGAGAGAGAGAGAGAGAGTGTGTGTGTGTGTGTGTGTGTGTACTGTATGTGTTTGTGTGTGTGTGCGTGTGGTGTATGAATGAGTATAAAACATTGTGTGATAACCTATTCATTTGGAGGAGGCGGCAGATCTCTACTTCTCTTTGTCCCTGGTGTCACTTTATGGTCTCAATAAATCTGTCGGGCAAAACTTATCAAGTTGCAACATTGGAATCTATTGGGCCATTAGTTTACAGTCTCTGGCTCTTCCCCACCGTCTGAACACAGACACCGAATGGCATTGGTTGTGTCTGACACACTCATAAATCTCTTCCCGGTGTCAGAGGCATGCCACCTCATCCTAGTCGCACACCTTTCCACATGCGCTTATCAACACACACACATACACACACACACACACACACACACACACACACACACACACACACATGCACCCATGCACACAACCACACACACACGCACACAAACACACACATTCATAGGCATGTTCTCATCCACACAATCTCACAGATATGCATCCTACTGTGATTCAATCAACATACTACTATTAGTCAATTTAATATAGCTATCAATATTTCAATCTTGATCACGAGATATACTCTCCACTTGTAGCACACACACACACACACACACACACACACACACACACATCATAGTTTTGAAAGGGGTCATCATTCTTTGTTGGTACAGAGTTAGATATAATGCTGGTAGTTCAGAGTAGGATAGCATCTTTGCTTCTCCAAATGACAGTATTCAGTCCTGTGTGAGTCAGTGATCGAGTGTGTGAATGTGTGTGTGTGTGTGTGTGTGTGTGTGAATGTGTGTGTGAGAGAGAGTAGTTGGTTAGCGAGAGGGTGAGATGAAGAGTGTGAAATGACACACACAAGCACGATCGTGTGTTTCTCTCTCTCTGTGTGTGTGTGGGTGTGTATGTGTGTGTGCGTGTGTGTGTGTGTGTGGATAAAGGCCCTCATTTGTTCAGAGGAAGTTTCCAAACTGTGGAAATGATGTTATTACACCCCGCTCCACAATGGAGATGGCGTAATGTGCTATTTGCCATGCCAGACACCGGATCTGGTGAACGGAAAATTAAGGAGCAAAATTGCCACTAACTACTCAATTACAGCGCTTGATGCTTGGGTTGACCCTGCTTGGCGGCAGTGGCAGTGCCAGGGCCAATCACGTTGCTCCGATGGCATTAAATTAACAGAGAGGGGCGACGAAGAGGAGAGGAGGAAGAGGAGGGAGGCGGATTGCAAAAATATTCATCGAAAGGAGGAAAGAAGAGAATTAGCCTCTGATGCCGCGGGCTTCATATTGAACAATTAAGCAGTGTGCAGATTTTATGGGACATTTCGAAGGCTGTGCGCATATTTGATTCAAGTTTTTTTTTTTTTTTTCCCGGTACGAGGGAAATGCTCATGGGTTTGGAATATGACAATTAGAGCTCAAGTCAGTGAGCAGAAATATGTTATTTTCTTAGCTGCGGTATTAGATTGGGAAAAGGTAGAAAAAAATATATATTTAAAATGTTCAGAAGGAGACTTCTGTATCCCATGATCAGTGAGGCAGAAACAGACGGCCGAGAACTCGACGACAAACACAGTAGCTGTTTATTAAGACTCCGGTTGCGATTGCCATACATAGTGAATTACCCAGGGGGCCACCTAGCAACTTATTTTAATCTAAATCAATTATGAATTGCAGTATTGAATTGCCCCCTTTGCTTGAGCTCAGGTTTGTTGTTTGTACGCAATTTCAGATTGCATCATGATATGTGTACACACCATATATTATTCATATCAAAATTCAACACTGGAGAAATGACAATTACCACCTCCAGTGGACTGATTAATTTTTATTGAATATCTGTGTGTGTGTGTGTGTGTGTGGCTATATGATCTCTTTTTCATTTCATCTGAGGCTATCATCTGTGGTTATTTTGTCTAACGAGATTTGTTCCCTCACAGAGGTGAAGGTTGTTTTTAGAGGATGAGAGGTTTCTCCACCCTCCCTCTTTCCTTATCATCCTCATCATCATCACCATCTCCATCATCATCCTCACCATCATCATCATTATCACCATCATCATCATCATTTTTTGCCTTAGGTCTTATGTTACGTTATGTCTTAGGTTTAATTTGTCTGTTTGTGTGATTGTAAGCAAGATAACACAAACATGACAGGCCTTCATTACCATGAAACTTGGTGGAAAGATGCAGCATGATCTGAGGAAGAATCCGTAGAGTTTAGGAGTGGATCTGGCTCACTGAGTTTCTCAGTAACATTGGGAGATTCGCCATTTGGCCTTGGCTGAGGTCTGTGCTCTCTGAGTGCCCTTCTAGTTTTATCAGTGACCGAGAAAAGACATGTTGTAGGAGTCTGTTTTTTTTCCTCCGTCTTATTCACCAGTGTAGTCAATTACACTCCTTAGTTCGCTCAATCCCTTCTTCTTTCAAGTTTTTCTGAAGCCATAACTAGCCACGGTTCAGACTCACTGAAGGCGGTTTCGTCATTCTCATATGTAAACTTGGAAGCCTCCCGTCTCCCAATTGTAGTCTGTGGTGCTTCAGCATCGACTTTGACGAGGACGCACAGCTGCGAAATCAGATTGGCAGCCTCTCTGCCTGGACATCTGCTTTAAAATGGAGGTGTATAAATATTTGTCTCAAGTTGCCCTTATGATTTGATAAAGATGAGCAATGTGCTGTCGAGAGAGTCTGGCCAATTCACCTTCACCTTGTTTTTAGTCATACTGAGCAATAAATTGTTGAAATCATTTATTCATTCCAGAGATATGTATTTATTAGGAGGCGTGTTTCTCCATACCTTAGAGACAAATCTTGGAATAAGTTGTGGATGAATATTTTCATTGTTTATGTCTCTGGCAAAGCCTTAGTCCACATGTACTGATCTAATGAGGATAATATTTCACATTCAGCTCATGTTTGTACTGAGGGTGATGTGTTTATTTAGCTTGGTAAGATAATCTTGCTAGTGCACTGAGAGAGGCGTAATGCAATTACTGGATTCATTTTGGAACGATCACTCTTTGTTATGCAGAAAGTGAAGATTTTTTGGAAGGAGTTTCTCCTCCAGCGTTTTTGATCCAACACCAGAGGAGCTTGGTCAGGCCAGAGGGTGTCTCTTTGCACCTGTAATGTGGAAAACTTTGGGATATGGGATAAGGTTGCACGGCCTTAACGGCAGTAAAACTGCCCTGTAATTAGGTGTGATGTTCAAGAGCCTGACACAAAGTGCTTTCCCATCTTCCTCATCTCTACATGTGTGGTCTCATTTTGTATGTCCTCATTACAGTGTATTTAAACAAGCAATATATCAGACATACTGTGGTAATACTGTTTCTTGTATGAGTATATTAATACAAGTAACTCAAATCAACCATTACCCTAAGCCAAAGCACACTCTGAAAGAACACGCACTAATGAAAAGAAATCACTCATCAATTAAATACATAGTACTGTATACAGTGTCAGTGAATCAGTGCTGAGTTTTTAAAAGCTTGTGGAACTTCCATGGATGGAACTTCCATGGGGACTTTGTAATCTGTGTGTTTACCTTTTTTTGTCTCATCGTTTTCCATAGTCAGGAGTGAAAGTGTATTTTTTTCTTCGGAGGATGCCAGCTCTGCATCATAGGGGTCAAGGAGCGGGCAGCCGGGTAAAAGGAGGTGGGCATTGAGAAGAAGGCCCAGGGACAATTGTACTGATGAGCACCAAGCTGGGAATAATACCCACTGCCTGGCAGAAACCATTGTAGGTAAATCCATGGGGGTGTTGAGAGGGGTGGGGTGATTCATTTTTCTCTCCAGCCATTGAAACTGTCATTAAAGCCCCCAACCCCCTAGCCATGGTAGTCCCTCTAGCAGTAGTGCTTATTCAAACTTTACCCAGCTCACCTTCATCTTCCAGCTCAGAAAAATACTCAAATCACGCACAGAGGCACCCACACACACACACACACACACACACACACACACACACACACACACACATACACTTGTCAAACATCAACATGTTTTGACCATTAAAGAATTTGCATTTCAGGGAGTGTTTTCATTCCTCCCTCTTTCTCCCTGCTTTTCCAAGGCATTAGTTGTGCCTGCTGGGTATTTAAATCTCTCCCTCAGACAAAAACAAAGGCTATTGTACTTCTTTTGTAATGAAAAAAAAAGAAGTCCCCACGGCTCCAGGTGAAACTTCCTTTTGGGATCAATTATGTGGCCACAGACTCTTTCATATAGTTCTGGAAAAAGATCCTCTCTCCACCTGATTAGGTGGAGTCCCAGCTCTTGGGGACTCTTTGAACGGAGGGCTTCGACACAGCTATTTATTAGCATATTGTGTTTAAATGTCAGTTTCTGTTGCACGTTCAGTTCTGTGGACTCTGCATCAGGAATAGGTCATGGGGAAAATAAGGCATTGTTTCTGCCAAAGTTTGACTTTTTAAAAACGCTCTCCCCTATGGTGTTTTACCAATGCACTTTTAACCACATCGTTGCACTTACTGTAGCTTACCTTTGTGTGTTATTCAGGTTGAGATGTGAACCGTAATAAGGGTGTTGAAGGTGGTAGCTTTAGCATGCATGCATGAAATGGGTGGAGATGCATTCCTTCATTGCAAGAATTCTGTCTGCGAATGCCCTCTAAGCCCACACTGTCTGATGACTACAAGATAGATGGACAAAGAGTTTGTGTGGTTTGTGTGTGTGTGTGTATGTAGGCTCTGTGTGTTTGTATGTGTGTGTGTGTGTGTGTGTGTGTGTGTGTGTGTGTGTGTGTGTGTGTGTGTGTGTGTGTTTGTGTGTGTGTGTGTGGGGAGGGAGGGGGGGTGCGTGTGTGTGTGTGTGTTAATGTTTGACATCATTACTGATCAAAGAAGCCAGAGACAGTTGGACAGTACTGCTGCAATTCTCTGTATAAAAAGGACAAAAGCAGAGGAATAGCAAAACACACCAGAGAAGAATAGGGCAGAGCCACCTGCCTGTCACTGGGACAGTGAGCTCAGCAGCCCTTTCAGATTGGCTAAATGCTGAGTCCCTACAGAGCCTATTAGAAAGCACCCTCCTCTCCCAGCTCAGCCATGGTGCTGTATGCAGGAGGGCACACTATACAGATATGCAGCCAGTGACAATTAGTACATTTGCTTCTAGTCAACCACACTCTCAACAACTGGCTGATCTACATGCTATCAGCTAATAAACCTACACTGCACTTTTCTTTTAAGTGCTAGAAACAAAGTAAGCCATGCAAAATACACCAACTGGTACACTTATTAATTTGTACCTTATTGAAAATGATACTATATGCTACATGTGGTGTTGTAGTGTCTTCAATAAGGACAGCAAGTACTATTATGAAAGATATTTAAGGTACATACGTAGCTACCATCTTAATTATTTTTTAACGTAAATACATACACACTTATTAAGCAGCAAGTGCCTCCTAGTGGTCAAACAATATAACAGTATTGCAGAACACAAAACTACACATCATCAATGCAGCTGTCAAACCTTTCTGCACTATGATTTACCTCCTAGTCAGGCCAGTAATGAAATGAACACAATTATAGGCACAACCAGAGATTCTAGAACAGAGCTCTGTTCTAGAATCTTTGGGCACAACCCTTTAGCATTCAGGGCCATCTTCCATGGCTTAACGTGTTTAAGCCATCACTGTCAGACTGAGGTAAAAGTATTTGATATGTTTTAATGGTAAAATGTCTTAGACTGTTTTGACAGCGCTTTCTCTATGGGAAGCCCAGAGGACTGTTTGACCATGTTTGTATGTATGTGTTGTGTTCTATGGTACATGGTCAGTCCCTGTTGTCCCCTCTTCCGATAATCCTCCTGTCAATCAACTTCATGCATGTTAATCCTTTAGTGGTAGCCTACATGATGCCTCTCACCAGCATTGGGGGGTGGGGGGGTGGGGGGTTGAAGACCGGCCCTCACTGGTTATAGCTCCCAATCCTGGTTGCAAAAATGATGTGCATTTGCCACAAGCCATGTAACACATAGTAATGCAGACTTGTATGAACTGAAGTATTGTAGTGACTGCGTGAAGAGAGGCCCAGCCGCCCAGGCCTTAAATACATATGGTGTGCAGATGATATGGCAGCAGCAGCAGCAGCAGCAGCAGGCGTGGAGTGGAGTGGTGTGGTGTAGTGGCGTCCAGGGCAGAAGTCTCCATCGGTTCAGCTCCAGCTGATGGATTTCTTCTGTCTGTGTCTGTTTTCTCACATCAGCAAGTTGTCTTATATTAAAACTTTCATCTGCGGTCCAACTCCCCCACCACCACCACCACCACCACCCCCCTCCTGTCTGGCTTGTCACAGTAGGAGGGAGGGTGTTTTTTCTTTGCTGACCGACACCCCAATGCACATATACACACACCCAGACACACACACACACACACACACACACACACACACACACACACACACACACACCCTTCTTACAAATGACAAACGGCAAAGCTCAGGCTGCCTTTGTTGGGTGTAGAACTTTAGACCCTCTAGGCACCGGAGACTCAAACGCACTCAAGAGCACACAAGTAATCAGGCCATTGAGTGTGATGGGCACAAGTGCAATTATCGGCACAGGGGCCAGGTGGGCAACCTCGCCTCAGCGTCACCACTGACCGTGTTTAGTTGGAGGCATACACATGTGTGCACGCGCCACGCTGATTGCTTAAAGCTGTTCAAACTGATAGACTCGGTTGCACTTAAAAACCCCAGATTACAACATTCAGGACCAATGAATGTATCCTCCCTGTAGTCTCAAAAGCTTTTCTCCATACACACACACACACATACACACACACACACACACACACACACACACACACACACACACACACACACTCACTCACATACACAACCCCCACCACACCTGGTCTCTCTCTCTCTCCATCTCTCCATCTATCTCTCTTTCTCTCTCTCTCTCACTCACTCGTTCTTTCGCTCTCTCATAATAAACTCGGATGTGCAGAGCTATTTTCCGACTCCCTCCGCGCGAAAGCGTGAAAAACTGGTTTTGATTATGCAGCGTGATAAGCTTTCATTTTTCTCCCTGAGCACAATTAAAAAGGCCTCTTTATCGTCCCAGCTTTAATTAGAAAACACTCCGTAGATGTTTCCCCCCTTGTAACTCATGATTCCTCTTCAGAAGCCACGAGAAGGGAAAAACGGTTTTGAACTTCTGATTTCATTGTAGTTTCATTCATTATGCAACGTACAAAATGCACAGCTTTGTAGTTGGTTTCGAGTCCCCATTTTTTTTCCCTTCTTTTTACATGTTTGCGGAGCCCAGTACATGTTAGCGTAGCAACGGTTGTCTGGTAGCTACTCTTGTTAGGGGAGCTCTTGTCACAGAGAGAACATTCTAGAAGCGAGCAACCTACAGGCTTGAAGTTTGAATTTTGCTCTTTTTCTTGCTCACTCTCTGTCTTTGTCATGACGTCCTTTTAAAAGCACAAAACCAGTATGTGTGTGTTATCTGACATGAACTGCCGATGTAGTTCTGCGTGTTTCGTGTGTGATGAGGCCGGCGTGAATCAAGGAGGAGAGAGTCTGGAGAAGGGAGAAGAATGAAAACGTGGCGTCAGCTCACACCTGCTGGGATGATTTCGCCCTGTCAGCCCAAGACGAGCACTTACGTTCCAGTTGAGACAGAGAGAGAGAGAGAGAGAGAGAGAGAGAGAGAGACAAAGGAGTTGAGGGAAGGAGAGAGAGAAAGATATGGGAAGAAAAAGGGAAGAGGGACAGTGAAAGGAGACAGAGACAGAGGAAGACAGGAAGAGAACGAGAGAACACAGGAGAGTCTGGGACAGGGATCAGGAGCCACTCCAGGCGTTCAGCCACATCTGACGTTGATTAATTGGAGCTTCTCGCCTCCATCACACCACCTCCTCCTAACACACACACACACACACACACACACACACACACACACACACACACACACACACACACACACACACACATACACATATATACACAACCCCATAGCACCCAGCAGCTGACAGAGGAGAAGCACACAGGAGAGAAGATTCTAAAACAATAGTGGAGGACACCTTCACTTTGGCCACCCATGTTCAGCCACGATGCCCCCGAGCACGCACGCACACACACACACACACACACACACACACACTTTCTAGCGCAGTGGGGGACTTCAGAGTGGGGGAGGAAGAAGCAATAAGTGGAGTATTTATTCAGAAGGGATTGGAGGAGCATTTGCCAAGATGGCGGAGAGGAAGCCAAGTAGATCATGCTGTATTAATCAAAGTGGAGTAAACAGCTGTCTGGCAATCGGTCTGAAGGGGGATATCCAGACTCACATCAATGTTGAATGCTCTTTATCATCCACCAGATTGTGATTACACACTAGTACTGCTTCTGCTTGCAGTCAATTTGAGAATGTTTAAGTGAGTACAAAAATATGTCCCTTTTAGTGACTTAGTGACAATAATATTGCGTGCACTATGTCCAAAGGGACTGTTTATGTCACAGTTTACATGTGTGAGAATACATCTCCCGGAGAACAAGTACTTAGTCAGGAGCAAGTTTCAAATGCTGTCACTGTTCACCTTTAAAGTGTATGTCTCTCTCTCTCTCTCTATAACTCTCTCTTTCAAAGTTTAACTTTCACTGTCACAGGCACTTCTCCCTCCACAGAGTCGGACCTTTTCTTCTTGTGTTTTAATGCCGCCGAACTTCTCTGTGCTTCCATCAACCATGAATGACGCAGAAGCATCGGGGAAGCAGCTCGGCTGAAGCTACCCAGACATGAAATCCCATTCAGTAGTTAGACGCGCCCTCGTCACATTGATTTTCAGTTTGGTCCCGCCACCGAGGCGCTGTTTAAAGAAGATGTCGGGGTGTCGAAACGAGGGCACGTCTAAAATGATGCAGCGTCGCTTCACGGAACGCTGACTTCCCCCTGTTGATATAATGCAGGGTGGTGTATCAGGGTGGGTGGGTTGGGGGTGTCGATGGAGATTTGTGCAGGTAAAGTACCCCGTGACTTCTTCCGCTGTCCTGGTCGTTTGTAGATAACCTCGGCAATGAGAGGATTAAGATTCAATCTGGCAGGAAGATCACAGAAGTTAACCCTAGCACACCTTGCCTTAACCAGATCTGAAAATACGCACAAACTCAGGTTCACACAGGCTCACAAGAGATTTTTGATATCATGTATCGTATTTCCCAGAGCACCGTCTTTCTTAGCAATAACGGATAACTTTGAGGCCAGGGATGATGTGTACTACATGTTAAGCCTTGGTTATCAATCGGAGAAAATGTGCTGTTCAACAGTGCAACTTCATTGCCTTTCCAGCTGTGTTTGCAGTTTAGAAGTGTGTGTGTGTGTGTGTGTGTGTCTGTGTGTGTGTGTGTGTGTGTGTGTGTGTGTATTTGTGTTTGTGTTTGGGTTTCTCTCTCCACACACACACCATGTGTGTGTGTGTGTGTATGTGTGGAGAAAGAGAGGGGGGGTGTAAAAGCAGGACAGGTTGCCTCCCTCTCTCTACACCATTGGCATGCAACCCATCTCATCTCAGCTCCACTCAACTCAATTTACAGCCGCGGATGAGACAACACCCGTGATCAATGCATAATGACTCCCTATTAACCTTGATTACCGCAATTAAGAGCCCGAGCCACTGGGCGGCTTTGATGGCTTAATTAATTGGATCCGCAGAGGGGGCCAAACGGTGTAACCCCCCCCCCACCCCCCAAAACACCACTCATCCCCCACTTGCCCCCTTTCTAGTTCATCCTGACCGAGCATGTGGCCCGCGTTAAAGAGGCATCTGTTGGAACAGAGGCAAGCACTGGCAGACAAATGTCTGCACTTGCGAATGAAAGGGGCTCCCCTTCTGCTCTGTGATGTTGGTAATGAATGCTACAAGCCCCTTGGCACCGTGCCTTATTGGGGTGGTGGTGGTGGTGGTGGGAGGGTGCTTTGGATTGCTGCCCAGTTTGTTCGAGGCTAATTGCTTAATTGATGCATTGTTTTTGCCCGGCGATACGGATTCCTCACGCTCTTTTCGTTTTTTTTCCCCCCCTTCATTCTTTCTTTCTTTCTTTTCTTTTTTTTTTGTCTTGCGGAGAGAGACAAAAAGGAATTACACGCTATTAGTGAGTTGTTGAGGCTTTTTTCAGCTTGACGCGACGACGGGCGTATTTAGAGATTTAAGGCTATTGTGGCGTGGCGGCGTAATCGTGTGTATCAACATGATTAGCAGTGTTGTGTGTGTGTGTGTGTGTGTGCGTGTGTGTGCTCTCAAAGCACCACCCCACACACTGGATAAATCACCCGGCATTTAAATAAAACAAACAAGGGCAGCATTGTGTGTATATATGTGTGTGTGTGTGTGTGTGTGTGTGTGTGTGTGTGTGTGTGTGTGTGGGAGGCAGTGCTAGACTGGGCAGTGGGCCAGTAAGGGGGATGAAGCCATAAGTGTTATTGTTGGCAGTTTTTTTTATCCCTTCCGGATGAACAAAAATGTACACATTTGCACGGTTGGAAAAAAAAACATACACACCCCTAAATTAGAGTATGTTAATTGCACAATTAGCAGGTGCACATATGTTTTTTAATACAAGAATAGTTGTATTTAGGCTAATGACGTTACAGCAAAATGTTTCTGACAGTTGCTTACTGTCCAAACTAGTCAAAAGGCTGAAAGCAGGGCACTTTGAATTAGTGATGAAGTGTTGGCACTGGCATGTAGCTGTCCATTGAGTATGACGTCTTTGCATGATGTTTGTCAGTAATATTTGCAGTCATTTTGCCATCGCCCCTCACGTCAAGTCTTTCCGCTCTTTCTCTTTATTCATTTTTAATTGAAAGGCTAAAGTGTTAGTAAGTTAGTAAGTTAGTAAGTAGCTCTGTTTAGAAAGAAGCTTGAGTGATGGCTTCTCTCTCTCTCTCTCTCTCTCTCTCTCTCTCTCTCTCTCTCTCTCTCTCTCTTACTCTCTCTCCTAGAGAGAGCCCTTCACTTCTCTAATGCATTCCCTTTCGCTCCCAGACTGACTGCCATTTCCTCCCATCCTTGCTTTCAGGGCCTGGGCCCTTGGCTCTCCTCTACGCTCCTCTCCATCCGATACATATTCCCACTGAAGTCTGGGATAAAGAGCGTGTGTGGGTTTTTTTTCCCTCCTCCTTTCCAAACCACCCCGCATCCTATTCTATCTGTGTATGTGTGTGTTTGTCTGTGTATGTGTGTGTGTGTGTGTGTGTGTATGTGTGTGTGTGTTTGTCTGTGTGTGTGTGTGTGTGTGTGTGTGTGTGTGTGTGTGTTTGTGTGCGTGTGTGTGTGTGTGTGTGTGTGTGTGTGTGTGTGTGTGTGTGTGTGTGTGTGGACCCTTAGAGAGCATTATTGGGGGGGGGGGGGGCTGCTACCACTCTCTGTCTCTCTGGAGTGTGTCATGCAGGGGGATAGGGTGAGGATGAAGAGAAGACTGACAGACAGAGAGAAAGAGAGACTGACAGAATAGTGAGACAGAGTGAGAGAGAGAGAGAGAAAATGGTAAAGAGAGGGGGAGGAACAGATTGAGAGAATGAGTGAGAGATGGAATCAGAGAGTGAGAGAGAGAGTGAGAGAAAAAGGGGGAGAGAGAGAGAGAGAGAGAGAGAGAGAGAGAGAGAGAGAGAGATACTGTGAGAAAGAAAAGGCCAGTGGCACATGGAGACAAGTATGTTACTTATTCATCAGGGTTTTTTTTCCGCCTCGGTGTACTCCTGAGGCGTGAGGAATACAAGGCCCCAGCAACTGTAAACACACAGAGGCTCCCAGTACAGAGGCAGGGAGAGGGGGGAATAACCACCACTCTGCCCCGAAACAGTGCACTGACAGACGGGCACAGACACGCGGCGAGCTGGGGGAGACCCAGAGATAAGGGTGCCATTTGATTCCTGTAGACACCTTCAATCCCTGCAGGCTTTAGTTACTCGTTTTTTTTTTTTTTTAATGTTATTTATTTATATGTGTAATTGGCAAAGGTGGCGGCGGATTGGATGAATGTTTTATGTGTGTTTGATTAATTTATTTATATGTATGTTTTTTTTTTTGGGGGGGGGGGGCATTTCTTTTTCATGTGCACCTCCAGCCTCTTGTTCTCCTCCTTCACCGACTGGCAGACGTGATCCCAGACAGACGAGGGAGGAGAAATAATCTCCTGAATATTAATTGATTAGTTGCAAATCGCTGTCAGACCATCCAGATTTGGGTGTAATTATGTGGTGTGTGTGATAGTGCATGCAGGTGTGTGTGTGTGTGTGTGTGTGTGTGTGTGATTGTGTTTGTGGGTTTTTCTGCCCAAGACTGTGTGTATGTGTGTGTGTGTGTGTGTGTGTGTGTGTGTGTGTGTGTGTGTGTGTGTGTGTTTTCAAATGAGCATTCCCTCCCGTAGTGCATGGCTATTATCAGAGTGCGGCAGCGTGCCAGACGGGTGTTGTCCCCCGTGGCACAGTGCTGGCAAGAGGCTTGGGCTGGATGGCGGCGCCAGGAAATTAACCCGCAACGCACTCCCCTCTTTCCTGCCATGTTTGGCTCATTACCATAATGCAACGGTGTGAAGAGGTGGCACTGTCGCCTCTCCTCCAGCACCCCTACACACACACACGCACACACACACATACACACACACACAAATATACTCACTCAAACACACACACATTTAGAAATCCTTGCAATGGCCCCTACAGGTGGCTGAATACAGAAGTTCTACCCCATATTTTTGCTGGTATGATGGATCAAAGGTGAGATTGGACACACACACACACACACACACACACACACACACACTCTCTCTCTCAACAACTTGACTCCCTCAAATTCCTCCTGCTTACTGTTTCCTCCACACACACTGGGCTCCAAACAAAGTGCCCTCTTCACATTATTCACACACACAAAACACCCCCCCACACACACCCTCATCCCCATGCCTCTGCAGCCAGTCTTTTCATCTTATGGATGTATAACAAGCAGTGTCTGACAAGCAAGCCTTATTTTTTTGTTCATAATGCATTACAGCGAGGTGGTCCTGGGGATGTGATTTCTGTGTGTGTGTGTGTGTGTGTGTGTGTTTGTGTATACAGCATCGCTCGCGCACACACTGGGTTTCCGGCGCTTGTGATTTGTGTTACAGGAGGCTTGCAGCAGAGTTCACTTCAAAGACCCCTCCTCGCCCCGGTCTGCACTTCACTTTGAGCAAAAAGCAGAAGAACAAGAGGAAGAAGAAAGAAACAGAGACTAGCCGTAGCCTCATCTACACCCCCCCCCCCCCCCCCCCCCCCCCCCCCACACACACACACACACACACACACACACACACACACCTCCCCTCATACATAATTTCCTCTGAGTTCTGCAGGGTTAAAACAACCCAACCTTGCTTTTAATTTCCTCACTTTGTTTTTTATCTGTGTGTGTTTTCTTCGACTTCTCTGTGTGAGAACACCCGACGGACAGACCCCCCCCCCTAAAAAGAGAGAGAACGAATGGAAGAGATGGAGGAAAGTAGTCGGCCTACAGCATCGCCTCAGCCCCAGCGCTCCATAGCCCTTCCTCTTAACCCACCCACACTGATCAAATAGCAAAGACCATGGCTGTTTGTGAACCTTCCCCCCTTTACATTGCACGGCTGCATGCCCAGCAAAAACCTCGCTGTCAATTAGCGACGGAGATGTTTGCGCGTTCATTAAAAAGCCGGCTATTTTTCACATTTAGCGAATCAGACGAGAGGCATTAGGCCGAGTGAAATATTCATGCTGTTTGTTTTATTTTTATTTTTTATTTTTTTATTTCCTCGACGCCTCTGTGTCCTACTCTAAACTATTTATAAAGTCTAATGGGAAGCCCTTTGGACTCCCACCGATGCAGTTTGTTGGTGTTTAGTCGCGCTGGGCGGAGAAGCGGGACTCGGCTAAACGGAAAGGCCCCGCTGTAAAGTGAACGCTCCGGCAAGGCCGTGTGAAGTGCAAATGAGCTGTTGCCGACCCGACGCTAAATTATGTTTTCATGAAAACAGCAACATCAATAGACGGCGAAAAAGAAAACATGTTTATTTCACTTCCGATTAGCATAGCAGTTTACGAACATAGCTGATGAAAGGAGGTACAGTATGTGTGTGTGTGTGTTTTTCTTTCCTTTTCGTGGAGCCCAACTCATACAATTGTATGGCTTTCTTTGTTGACTCATATGGACTTTTGTTGTAAAACTAATGACTTTAAAATAAAGATGATATCTCTCTTTATTGCAGTGTTGTGTTTGCTGGTATATAAATCGCAGCTACTATAAAAGCCAAACTAAGAAAAATGTAGAGGTATTCTGGGTCTAACGAGACGAGCGTCAAATATCTGTCAATTGTTTTCTAGAGACTTTTCAGAAGTCCAAACCTCCTGTATAAGCAGAGTGCTTCTACCATTTTTTTTGGATGGGGAGGCAGTTATTACACCCGAGTCTTTCTCCCTGCCTCCCCTTGGTAACCAAGACACAGCGTGGTCTCCATGCCTCATTGGAACAGCTTGATCCCCGACTTTGATTAAAGTAAAGGAAGGATTGAGAGAGGGGGGGTGAGAGTGTCTGTGTGTGTGTGTGTGTGTGTGTGTGTGTGTGGGTGTTTGGGGGGGGTGGGGGTGGTTGAGACTCACAGCACAACGTTCTGGGTGGTAACGACCAACGGGCCTTTGGGAAATCTGATTTGGGACGAGATGGAGATAGTGTCATAATTAGCAGTGCATAGCAGGATAGTGCAGATAGGAGAGCTCAGTCCAGGACCTTCATCACCAGTGGAGGATTAGACCTCACACACACACACACACACACACACACACACACACACACACACACACACACACACACACACACACACACACACACACACACACACACAGACTGGGAGAAGGATGGTATAAGGTGTATGAGTGTGTGTGTGTGTGTGTGTGTGTGCCTGTCTGTGTGTGTGTGGAGGGAGCTGTTCAATCACTTTTACAACTCAAGACACACTGATTAGACATCTCTGATGACATCATAGCAAATACTATAGCTTTCAGCCACAATAGTATGTTTTTTTTTTAGCTATGTTGGTTGTCGACAAATGATGCTATTCTTAACAAGAAGTCAGTTAATTAAATTCTCCCTGTAATTGTCCAGTGCCTCTGTTGAAGACAGCTAAATGCCAATAAAACTGAGAAATTGAAATGAATCAGAGAGGGAGAGAGAGAGAGATAGAGAGAGAGAGAGATAGAGAGAGAGAGAGAGGCATCCGTATTAGTTTTGCCATCATTCTTGCATTGTACCCTCAAACAAATTAGGCTATTCATACTCTGTAGGGCTCACTGACAGCACCCCAATAAAGTAATGAAGCAATATTCAGCCGCTCCGCTGCCACACACACACACACACACACACACACACACACACGCACACACACACACACACACACACACACACACACACACACACAAACACACACACGCTATTATGAGGCGGACGACATTAGTGGGGCCTTGGCGAAGCCTGAGCTGTTTTCAGCGGAGACGGAGGGAGAGGCGAGGACTAATTCCCCCCGTGTGACACATTTGGACGGGTGGCCCCGGGGCATGAGAGAGGGCCTCGGACAGGGAGAATTGCAGCGGGGGCCTCCCCATGCCAAATTAACCTCTGTGTGGAAATTTATTGGCCCCGCTGTTTTTTTTTTCCTGAAAATTATTTAAACTTGCAGTCATTTCCGAAAAAGGAACAGTAA
>NC_055978.1:19602829-19615329 GCF_018492685.1 Alosa sapidissima | reverse complement strand
GTGTGTGTGTGTGTGTGTGTGTGTGTGTGTACTGTATGTGTTTCACAAGCTCACTTCTTCAGTTGGGAGTCTGAGAGAGGAAATTTACAGTTACACACACATACAGTACAGGCACCCAGTAGCTTCTCCCTTTTCTCTCTCTCTACGCTTCAAAGTCTTTCTCCCTTTCTCTCTATTTCTGTCCTTCTCTGTCTCTCTTTCCCTTCTCATCATCTACTCACCATCTCTCTCCGTGTCCTTCAGTCTTTCTCTCTCTTTTTCTATTCTCCTCTCTATGGTAAATTATTGTTATTTGCTGAGGAGGGCCTCTTTTTTTACCCATAAGTCTTCAGCTCCAGTGGCGCCCCATCTGTCCTGCACATCCCAGTGCACCCAGCTCTCCGAGGCGGGTTGCTAAGCGCAGATGAGCACATCAGGTGGCGACGACGGGGGATTTTGCGTCGAACGACGCGGGGGAGCTACGACGATGACACACCTGCTTGCGGAGAACATATGTCACATCGCATGGGCTTGAGACAAACAAGAGAGAGAGAGAGAGAGAGAGAGAGAGAGAGAGAGAGAGAGAGAAGCTTACACACTCAAAAGTGTACTAAAGAAGGCTAAACCTGAAGTGTGTACTTCAACGAAGAAGGTGGACAAGGACTTTCAAGTGAACGGGACTCGAGCATGCCGATGACACTGGCTCAAGAGTAGGCATATGCTCAAGGTTAATGACTGCTGAGAGCCTATTAAAGCCAACATATATATATATGCAATCACTGCAGTTTCTTGTTCATTTACATGCGCTCAGTGGACTTGGATGTTTTAAAAGCGGCATTAATAGCTCTTCAAATCAGGCCGAGATCAATCGGGTTCATTCTCCGCGCTTTAGGTGCCCGGCGAACTTAATTACCCCACATCACAGCCAGTTCATATCTGCGGTCCACTTTTAATAAATCAATCATTAATGCATCCAAATGCAAAAATCCTCCTTTAAAAAAATCAACCACTTTGATCATGTTTCCACTTAAGCCTCCATTTTGTGGAGATGTGTTTTTTTCTTATCTCTTTCTCTCCCTCTCTCTCTCTCCTTTCCTTGCCTTTCTCTCTCTCTCTCTCTCTCTCTCTCTTTCTCTGTCTCTCTCTCTCTTTCTCTCTGGATCCTCTGAGTGAATTAAAGATTGAGATGTTCTTCTGAAGAGCACACCAGGCCGAGGCTCGCCACGTTGCGCCGGACATTATTCACATGCTGTCCTCTCTCTCTCTCTCTCTCTCTCTCTCTCTCTCTCTCCTCTCTCTCTCTCTCTCTCTCTCTCTCTCTCTCTCTCTCCCTCTCCACTGAATCCGTTCTGAATTATGCACCGACGACGCTGGGGAACCAGCACATGTACCAGGGAACACTGTGTGCATCTGTGGTCGGGGTGGTGGAGGTTGGCTGGCAGGTGGTGGTGATCGGCGTTGGAACTGATGAGAGCTCAGAGAGGGGAATGGCCTGTGGCTCCTACCCAGGAGAGGCCTACAGGCGGTTGGGGTTGAAGGGGCTCTTGAGGGCCCTTGAGTTGCCAGCCGTTGGCTCCTGGAGCCAATGCTATGCGCTAACCGCTAAAAGAGGAGAGGAGAGGAGTTTCCTCATTTCCCCCACGCTGGTGCTTTGTCTTCGGTCACCCGTCTGGTTTGTCTGGTCCAGGGAGACTGCTGGGGGTCTAATAGCTTTGGCATTCATGCTGGGTTTGGACTCGTCTTTCAGCGTCTCTTTCTTTCCTTGGTGAAAGTCTTGCCCCCTCTCTCAGTATCAGAATTTCTCTTTTTCATGTCATGCTCTGTGCTTTATTTCTCTCTTTATCTCTTTCTATCTCTTTCTCTCTCTCTCTCTCTCTCTCTCTCTCTTTCTCTCCCCCTGCCTCCACCGCTTTCCTCTCTTTTCTTCCTTACCCTCTTTCTATTCTCTCTATCCCCCATTTCCCCCATCACTCTCCTTGCTCCTCTCTCTCTCCCTCTCTCCCCCGACTGTCCTCTAGTGGCGCTGGCTGGTTCCCCTGCATCTCCTCGGGCAGTAATTTGTCGGTCGACCTGCCGGGAGCCCCGTGTAAATCCTCACCGGAGGAGAGCTGAATGGGGGGACATGCAGTCAGATGCGCCGCGCTCGCACACACACACACACACACACACACACACATCCTTCCTGCTGGCTCTATTACCGCAGGGTCCAGGCCAGACGCACACTTTTCTTTATCCCCTCTTCTCTCTATACCTCCATCTCGATCCCTCTCTCTTTCTCTCTATCTCTCACTCTCTCACCAAAGGGCCCAGGAGCACCTATAACTCTTAAACCCCCTACAGACTCCCTCTCTTTCTCCTTCTCCATCTGTCTATCCTCTCTCTCTCTTTCCATTCCTCCCTTTCAGGGCCTGTGAGCATCTTTCCCCCTTTATCCCCGCCTCTCTCTATCCCTCTCTCTATCACTCCCTCACTAAAGGACCCAGCAGCACCTTTCAGTTTTTTTTTATCCCACTCCCTCTCTACCATTCCATCTCTCCTTCCATCCCTCTCTCTACTTCCATCTCTATTTTTGCTTTCTCTCTCTCTCCCTCCATCTCTCTCTCTCTCTCTCTCTCTCTCTCTCTGGAGCTTGTTCCACCTGGCCAGGAGCATGTCTTGCTCTTTCTTCCCATCTGACTCTCTCCCTCCCCTCCGTATCTCAACACATTCTAAAGGCCTTGTGAAGAAAGTGGACAAAGCAAAACGATTACTGTAAGTGTGTGCTTCAGAAATATAAACGTGTGAGTGTGATTGTGTGTGTGTGTGCCTCTGTGGTATAAAGTATATGTATGTATGTGTCTTCGCCTCTGCCTCTGGTCTCCAAAAAGTTTTGCTCTTTTTAATGCTTTGAAGCCTGCGGTACTCTTTTCCTCTCTCTCTGTCTCTCTCTCTGTCTCTCTCTCTCTCTCTCTGCTCTCCTCCCCCTGCTCCCTCTGTTTTGTGAGCCACCGTGATTCTCCTTCACTGCTCATCAACTCTCCCCGCTAATTTATGGGTGGGCATAAAAAACTGGGCATTTCCCAGCGACTGGCCTGGCATTGCAAGAGCATGACAAAATAGGACACATGCTGTTAAACATGTAAAGGGCTTTTTGCACTACACCATGTTTTTTTTTACGTAGTTCTCAGTTCACACAGACCCCCCCCCCACACACACACACACTGAGAGAGAGGTGGAGAGAGGTTGTTTTTTCCAGGGATCCATTAATGTATTGAGGACTGATCTGATCATTGCTGCAAATTCAGACCGTGCACATCGGCCCTTGTTGAAAGATGGAAAAGTTTTTGGGATGTGTTGATATAATGCAGCACTACTTCCTACGACCACACACACACACACACACACACACACACACACACACACACACATACAGGCTTGCATACCTGCGCAAATCCTCAAAAACACACCCACAAAGCCGCAAGAGGTTTTAAACATTGTGTGTATGTTTTTAAGTTGTTCAAGGCCAAATACAACCCTAAGATCAAACAGAGCATGCAGTGAAGTGAAGGTGAATTCTGTGTGTGTGTGTGTGTGTGTGTGTGTGTGTGTGTGTGTGTGTGTGTCTCTGTGACTGTGTCTGTGTGTGACTGTGTGTGTGTGTGTGTGTGTGTGTGTGCGTGTGTGTGTGTGTGTGTGTGTGTGTGTGTGTGTGTGTGTGTGTATTTGGAGTTGGAGACGGGGGGGGGGGGGGTTGGTCTGCATTTCCACGATACATTCCTAGCTACCACCTGTCCATCCCTCTCTTTTCATACTGTCAGCACAATTTATCGGAGAAATTAATTTCCCCCACTCTTGCGCTTTCTTTTTTGGTCAGATCAGGCAGCGGCTACGGCAACGGTGCCTCTCACTGCCAGTTTGGCCCGAAGTCTTTGCATCTTAGGGAAAGCGAAGATGTGAGAACGAGGATAAAAGACCCTTCTATAATCAACATTTTGTCCTTAAGCGTTCTCTCTTTCTTTTAAAAAAACAGCTTCCATTATTTATAAGTGTTCGTGAGGTGTTACTGAGACTACCCCCCCCCCCCCCCTCATCCCCCCATCCCTTGGCCCTGGCTCTGATAGGAGTCAGATGAAGCCTGCAGAATTGATTTGAAAAGCATGAAAATTACTATCTTGTTCAAATACTGTATTTTTACTCGCTTTTTTACTTCCATCTCTCTCTCTCTCTCTCTCACTCATTTCCTCTCAAGTTCTCTGTCTAGTCCAGAGTGCAAACTTTAGAGCACTACACTTCAAGCATTACATTTTATATATAGACACGTGTGTGTGTGTGTGTGTGGTGTGTGTGTGTGTGTGTGTGTGTGTGTGTGTGTGTGTGTGTGTGTGTGTGTATGTGTTTGTGTGTGTGTATTGTTTGTGTGCATGTGTCTGTGTGCTTATGTGTCTGTGTGCATATTTTGATGCCTAAAAATAAGAAGGCTGTATGTATGTATGAAAAATCTATGTATTCTTATTTGCCTGCCCCTGTGAATATAAATAGATACATATTGTGCTATCAAGACCTGTAAAAGGTTACACAGGTTGTTTGTGAGAAATGTTGGTATATATATACACACACACACACACACACACACACACACACACACACACACACATATATATATACATATATATATATATATATATATATATATATATATATATATTCCACATTAATTTTTCACAGCTGTGCAGTAACTTTGCACATAAACCGTTGTGTGTGTGTGTGTGTGTGCAAAGCCCACAGACTCAGTCGGGGACCTGATACATATTCATCACCTCTCTACCTGTTGTATGAAGTTAATGAGGTAAAAAACGCAATTCCTCATGCAAAGTTTCTAGCTTTTCAAAGGATATGCAAATCACAAACTAAGTACACACACAGAAAGAGTGTGTGAGCATCTCCATCTAGATCTCTCTTTCTCTCGTTCTCTCTCTCTTTCTCTCTATCTCTCTCTCTCCCTCTCTCTCTCTCTCTCTCTCTCACACACACACACACACACACATTAACACATATTTTCTTCAAAAAGCATAACATTAGCTACCCCGCATTTTCAACACGATGAATATTTTAGCATTTGGAGGAGAGAAGTAGAGCGTGTGTGCATCAAAACCTGGGGGTCAGCACAAGCAAGGCGGTCTTAAAGAAACTTTCCTCTCTCCACTCCTCTCTTCTCCTCCATTTATTTCTCCGACTCCTCTTCTACTTCCATCCAGAATATTAATGACAGACTGAAACAGAGAGAGAGAGAGAGAGAGAAAGAGAGAGAAAAGAGAGAGAGGGAAAAGAATGACAAGAATGACTACGACATCCGTGTCAGGAAAAGAGGTCGGCTCTTGGCACTGGGATGTTAATTCGGCCCCATTAATGAAATGTATCCCTCTCACTGTCTCCTCTCCTCAAATGCACAGAAGAATGGCGCTCCGTTTTTTAAAACAGAAAGAGAGAGATGGAGAACTGGAGTGAGAGAGTCTGCCAGAGAGAGAGAGAAAGAGAGAGAGAGAGAATGATGTAGTTTGTCTCTCTCCGTCTCTCCCTCCCCTCATCGAAAGACCAGTGGGGGCCAAGAGGGTCCCAGGGACGGGGACGAGCACCGACACCGACTACAATCCTCAGGTGATGAGCAGCAGAGGGGGGAGCGGAGTGTGTGTGTGTGTGTGTGTGTGTGTGTGTGTGTGTGTGTGTGTGTGTGTGTGTGTGTGTGTGTGTGTGTGTGTGTGTGTGTGCGTGGGAGGGAAGGGGGTGCAGGGCGTTTGCGTTGCGAGGGGACGGTAGACCTACAAAATGAATAACCGTAGGCCCGAGAACCACGCCATAAGGCTCGACGGTTTGTGATTTGCAAGTTGATAAGACAAGAAGATTAATAATGGTGCGTGGTAATGGCTGAGTGCAGCCCAGCTGGGGGAGATGGTAATGATGAGATCTTGCTGTTGGAGCAGTTCAGCTCGGCCTCTGAGGAGACAGGGGCTGGAGAGGAGAGGAGAGAAGAGGGGGAGAGAGAGAGAGAGAGAGTGAAAAAAGAAACACTCATCCCAATTGGCCCCCAGGATATGGAGAGTTTGAAAAATGAGAATGCAGTTATCATTTTAATTAGATATAAAGTTTTTTTTTTTTCATATTTTTTTGCTGAAATGAGGACTTCAAAGAACATATTTTTGCAGCATTCTGCCTTGCTGTCATAAATTCCTGAGTGACAGTTTTGGTTAATTTGCTTTTTTTTAAACATCTCCCTCCCTCCCTCTCTCCCTCTCTCTCTCTCTCTCTCTCTCTCTCTCTCTCTCTCTCTCTCTCTCTCTCTTTCTCTCTCTATCTCTCTCTCATACACACTCACTCAAAACATCCTTTTAGGCTTTAGGCTAAACTTTCGGGGATGAATTTAAAGCAGCATTTTTTTTACCCATGAGCTACTCCCGAAACACTGTCCATCATGTGTGTGTGTGTGTGTGTGTGTGTGTGTGTGTGTGTGTGTGTGTGTGTGTGTGTGTGTGTGTGTGTGTGTGTGGGTTGTGCCTTTTAGGTGAGAGCCCATGAGCGAGGTCACTTTGCTCAGCCTTACAAAAAGCTCAGATCAAAATGCAAGTGGTCTATAACACCTGCAAGCAATTTGACATAAACATGCACACATTTTGTAATGACATGGAGGATAATATTTATGCATATTTAGAATATATAGAATATATAGAATATTTTATGCAAAAATTACCGGTATATATTTTAACCAGTACAATGCATAGCTAGAAACATTTATCTTTCAATAAAATGAAGCTCGGATACTGTCCAACACATGAAGACCTCACAATATTTGTCTTTCCCGAAGTCTGATACAAACCTGCAACATTCTGCACATCACAAACACTCATTACTGAAAAATAATTAGTGAACATCACAACGAAACTGGGTCATCGTCACCCAACCAGGTGTTTGTTAATTTGTCATCTGTGTGTTGTGTTATGTTTTCTTCCTGACTTGTATTGAGAGAGAAGTCAGTGTTGCTTGCCTTACACCATGTGGAGTAGTCTCAATCCTGCTATAGTCCTGCTACAGTATATACTGCAACAGTTTTGTCATCCTGGTGACACGTGTTGTTTACAAGCAGGGCAACGTGTTGGAATCCTGCCAAGGTGTTGACGAAGCATTTAGTGCCACGCCGTAAACAAATTACGCCCGTAATGTGCCGGAGAGGAGCGTTTGTTTGCAGCCGTGTCAACGCCCTGATGTCTCGTGTGTTAAAACCACAAAACACGTCAAGTGAGCTTGTATATGTGTGAGTGTGTGTGTGTGTGTGGAATAGAGAGAAAAAAGAAAATGTGTGTGTGTGTGTGTGTGTGTGTGTTTGTTTGTATGTATATTTTAAAACCTCCTTGAGTGAGATAAATATTGTCTACCGAAGCCATTCGGGTTTCAAAAAAAAATAAAATACAATGAAAACCCAGGATATGAGGCTCTTGCCTATGTGCTTTCAAAGCTTAAGATTAAAAAAAAAAAAAAAAACATTCAGACGAAGACCGGAGCTTTCCTACCAGGATCTCCCTCTTTCCCCGAGTCTCTCCGGCTCCCCCGTGTTTCTATTCCAATTTGAATCACTCTAGTTAATTATTGCAGCCCGGGTTGTAATGACGAGAGCCTGCATTTGCATAGGTCACAATTAATTTTTCTTTTTTCTCTTTTTTTTCGGAGAGAGGGGGGAAATATTCAAGCATTGAAGTGTCAACTTTGCTAGAGGTCACAGCAGCACCAAATGCTCCCCCAACGCCCCATAATGAGTTAATAACTGCTATTAAACTCTAATTAAGAGCACTGTGCAGGGTGACTGAAACAGTTAATAGTGCACCAGCTTGAGATGTTTCTGTTAATGCATAGCAAAATAAGAGATCGCCTATTTAACATGAGCCTGTAGAAGGAACAGAGCCCAGGCTTGGGGCTCCCTGACAGCCTAATTACCACAAGTGACACTACTTGTGTTTCGGAGACTTATTAAGATTAACCCCAGACAATGCAATACGCCCAAACACAACTGAATTGCAGTCTATTGCACATTTTCCCCTTCCAAAACCGAACAGAGAGAGAGATAAATCTGCTATGTATATGACAACAAGAACAATAAGGTACGCACATAATGCTTTCATTGGAGGTGTCTACTTTTTTTTTTTTGAACCAAGGGACACATTTTTTGCCGCACACTCATGTACTCACACACACACTGAGTGTATTTTATGTGTACTTAGTTCAGTGTTAGCGGCTTGTCGTCGGAGGCTAGATCACGGGTGGCGGCGCTGCGTGTGTTTTCTATTTCCCTCCCTCCGTCTTTCTCTCTCACTCTCTCTGGCTATCTCTCTCTCTCTTTCTCTCTCTCTCCCTTTCTTTTTGACAGCAGTGTGTTAGTCCAAAGTGAGATTGACGTCCATTTGGCCTCGACAGGCCATCAGTTTGACGCAAAGTGAAAGAGGCGTCATTAAGGGCCGCGCGCCGCTCCTCTCGTTTACAGCCATTACACGACGCTGCGGCGATACGGCGTGACGAGGTGCAATCGTTCGTTCATTCATTCGACACACACACACACACGGGGTAAGCAATGATAAGTGGTTTGAGGGAGTGACAATGTCAATAGTCATAATCGTCCCAGAGGCTGCTCCTGATGAAGCATATGCTTCTTGCCATCCTCAAGATGCGTCCGCAATATCCTCTAATAAGACGAAGTGGAAAAATTCGTTTTCGAAGAGAACTGTGTGTGGGGAGAGAAAAAAAAAACAATAAATCAATAAACCATCCAATGATAAATATAAAAATGGCTGTATTGGAGTGAATATATTTCACCTCCCTGTAGAAACGGGGGCTGATTATAAAGAGAAGGAAAAGCCTATTTGTATGTAAATGGCGGATTGATTATATTTATTTGTGGAGGGCCCACGGCAGGGGGAAGGAGAGGCACAGCGACGTGACACTGATTCTGCCCTCAGGGGTTGCCTGCCTGTCTGTCTGTCTGACTGACTGACTGCCTGTCTGACTGACTGTCTGTCTGTCTGACTGACTGGATCCCCACAGCCGGAGGCCCAGGTCTAAAGCAGGTCCACCTTGACCCGCCAGGTCCAGTTCCTTTCAGTCATGATCCTGATCTTCACTAAACTGTTCAAGTCCAAGTGCAAGTCAAATCCAAGTCAAGTCCATCTCTGTTGTCTGCTTGACCCTGTTCTCTGTGTTTATATTGTTGGTTGTGATGTGTATCAGTGTGTGTGGACTGCATGGAACATTCTAGCAGTATTTAATTTTTATTAAAGATCATTTTGATCTAGATATAGTATGGCTATATGTGTTATACTGTATATGCATTTGTCTGTGTGTCTTTTTTCGTACAATTATTTGTATATGTATAAGTATATATACTTTTTGATCCCGTGAGGGATATGTTTGCCCATCTTTGTGTATGTGTAGGCTATGTGTGTGTGTGTGTATGTGTGTGTGTGTGTGTGTGTGTGTGTGTGTGTGTGTGTGTGTGTGTGTTACAGTACAGTGTATATCAGGATGTGTGTGTGTTTTTCCTGAACTGGACCAGCTCCATGAATGACGGCTGCAGCTGACAGCGCCAGCCCTCTGTCGCCCCTGACAGACCCTTTTCTGCTTTCCAGAATATTCTAATTATACCCCCCAACCCCACGCACACATGCACTCACAACCCCCCCCTCCCACCCCCTCATTACTTATGCAATGTCTCTGTGCTGAGAGACAGAAAGACTAGCAGGCAGAGAAAGAGAGAGAGAGAGGAAGGAGAGCAGAGAGATAGAAAGGAAGAGAAAAAAAAAAACTTCAAGCAGTGAGAGCCAATTCTGTAATTTCTTAATCACTTTTTTGGCAACCTTTGCGTGTGCTTGGGTTAATGCCGCAAATTGAATGTTGCTTTGGTTTCAGCCTAAATAGGCTATCATGCTGTCGCGCTGGTGCTTAGCGAATTCTATTATTGCAATTTGCATCGGGCCCTTGCTCGGTGGCGAGAGCCTACAAAGGGACCGAAGAACAAAGAACTCATGAGGGGAGAAAATGGGACAGAAATGATCCGGTGCCGGCTTCAAACGTGACGTCAGGTCCCTAATGAAATCTTTTGACTGAAACCCGTGGCAAATGGCGGAATCTCAATCTGACACTGAATGGTTTGCATAGAAATTAGAAAGCCCCCCCCCCACACTCTCTCTCTCTCTTTCTCTTTCTCTCTGTCCCTCATTCACTCTTTCCCTCCATCCTCCTCTCTGTCTCTCTATCTCTCTTTCTTTTCATTGATGGCCCTGATTAATTTACTGCACTTTTGTTAGGTTGGCATCGGTGGTAATAAATTGTGTGGGTGGGGAGATGGGAAAGAATAGGTGGTGGTGGTGGTGGTGATGGAGGTGGAGGTGGAGGTCTCAAGGAAGGGAAGAGGGGGAAGCACATTTACAAAACCTCCAAAGAAGCAATTAAAAATATTTTTGTTGCAGGAAGGAAGAAATGTAAAAAAGATGAGAAAAAAATGATTAAATAAAATTACCTAATTGCCAGAAAAGTCACCAAGCACATACATGCATGTGCCATGTCATTTAGGTGCTGTGGCCACTTGGTTTCCTATGAAAATTAATCGGCTATCAAACAATCTCCTGTCCACCCAGGGTGATTGCAAAGCAAGAGGGAGAGAGAGAGAGAAAGAGAGAGAGAGATGGAGCGAGAGGGAGAGGGAGAGAGAGAGGGAGAATGCCCTTTGTGTAGGTGAAATGTGTCGGGGACTGTCATCGTAATATACCTCGGTGAGACGAAGGTTAATTCTGATGTACAGCCTGGTTGGCAGTCATTATCAGCGAATCATGAGAATAAATTAAGCCACTGAAATAGACACGTCCTTCTCACGCTCACAGTGGGGGGACCGGCTGAGGGACGGGAGGGATGAACTTTGCAGATTATTATTGGAAAATAGTGCCGAATTCAATTAATGCACCTAAAAGACACCTTTATAGAGGGCAGCCATAATTTAAATGACAGCGGGGTGTAATTTTGCTTGTTATAAGTCAAATTTGCCGAGTTTCATGTTCCACATTTTTCTCTTTCCCACATGACCCCTCCCTGTTTTTCCCCTCTACTCTGTCTATCTCTGTCATTTCTCTTTTTCTCTCTCTCTCTCTCTGTCTGTCTTTCTCTCTCTTTCTCTCACTGTCTCCCCCATTTCATTTCTTCTTTCTCTCCATCAAGGAGGCATTTCTCCAGGAGAGTGATCTCAGTGCTTCCATGGATTTGTTCGCTCTCTTTGAACTGAAGCACTCACTCTCGCCCTTGCATTCACAAATAAGAATAAGACATCCTTCTTACAGTATTAAGGGTGTGTGTGTGTGTGTGTGTGTGTGTGTGTGTGTGTGTGTGTGTGTGTATGTGTGTGTGTGTGTGTGTGTGTGTGTGTGTGTGTGTGGAATGAGAAAGCCGGTCTGTGTTTTTTTTTTTGCTTCTCGCTCTTTGCAGGACTCCATAATCCCCGAGGTAGAAACAAGAGCACTGTCCATTTCCTTACACTGTCCAGAGAGTAGACAGGCCAGGGTTGCATGCCGATATCGAGCGTTTATGTAGATCCCTTCCGCAGTCGAGAGAGCGTGTGAGAGAGAGAGGTGGGGGTAGAGATAGAGACAGGGTAGACCTGCGTGAATGTCTAAATGAAGTAGGAGAACGGTTCACCTCTGACCCGCCGTGACGGGGGAAATAAAGAAAACCTGGGGCTTAATCCACGCAGGCATCTTACAAGGCACCCGCTTTCTCTGTACGCCGGGGGTCCGTATCGTCCTGACCCCAGCGGCCCGCCTTTATCTGTTCATCGACACCTCTCTTTAACGGCGGGCTGAATTAACAGGCTGGCGGGGCAGAGGGTTAGCGATTAACACACATCACCCGCACAGCGTGGAATTAAGACACACACACACACACTCACTCACACGCACACACGCTCACACATACATCACCCGCAGAGCACTGTGTTAAAACACCTTCTCTCACACACATGGACACACACATTTAAAACACATACGTATGCTCACACAGACACACACATACACAATCACAAAATGAAAATCTACCAACGTACACACACTCACATTTAACATGCACCCAGAACAGCAGAGAGCACACAAAGCAATAAATTGAAATACAGATCTTAAATATTTTGCTTTATTTAAATTAAACTGTGTAGCACTTTATCAAACTTTCCTCACGTTTTTGTATTTCATTGTTTTGGTATTTTAAAATTATTAAATAATTCAATGCCGATGAAGCCACTGAAATGAAAGAAAAATAAACTAAAGGATTAAACTATGTTTATTGTGACACAAAACTGTTAATATTTGTAATAAATATTTCCTCATATAATAACATTCAATGATTAGCCTTGCCAGTGTCAGGGAAAAGGAAAAAAAACAAACAATATAAACAGCAGAATAAGCCGTAATCCTGGCAGCTGGTTCATTTTAAAACTGTTGTCTCTTTCTAAACACGATTGAATATTAGCT
>NC_055978.1:19592829-19600329 GCF_018492685.1 Alosa sapidissima | reverse complement strand
TCGGGCACAGCAGGTAGAGATGCATCGAGTTGCTCTCCTCGCTGCTGTCCACATTCGGGCCAATTACGGAGTAATCACCCAGCAGGCTCCAGGACGCCAGACACTAACTCTGGCACTGTGCAGCCCTCACTGTACATACTAAACACGCTTTAGCTGCCTGATCAAAGAGCAAGTACTGGCATTCCACCACTCAGGTGTGTGTGTGTGTATGTGTGTGTGTGTGTATGTGTGTGTGTGTGTGTGTATGTGTTTTTCTGTGTGTGTGTTTGAGTGTGTGTGTGTGTGTGTGTGTGTGTGTGTGTGTGTGTGTGTGTGTTTGTGTGCCTGTGCGTGTGTGTCTGTGTGTGCATGTTGCAAGATGGTGTTGGAGTTGTTCGGGAGGATTAAGGAAATCTGCCACGGCGTATTTAAATGCCCTGCCTCGTTTTGAAAAAGGAGTTATGTAAATACTGTGTTCTAAGCCTGGCACATGTGTGTCACTTTAATCTACACCAGCGTAATGCGACACACGCTTTAATGGGCTTTCATGCTCTCTCTCTCTCTCTCTCTCTCTCTCTCTCTCTCTCTCTCTCTCTCTCTCTCTCTCTCTCTCCCTCTCTCTCTCTTTCTCTCTCCCTCTCTCTCCGCGGCGTAGAGTAGCGTGCCGGAGAAGTCCGGAGTGGTGTGACAACAGCCGACTGCTACACCACACAGGAAGTAGACACGTACATGTAATCACGGTAGCGATCTGCGGCTTTGACGGTTCCACTATTGGCCTTTAGATCTGTGAGAATGGTGGCAGTTTATTAATTAGAGCGTGGTGCAGCGCATTGCACAGTTGATAGAAAGAGAGAAAGAGAGAGAGAAAGAGAGAGAGAAAGAGAAACACAGAAAAGGGAAAGAGAGAAGGAGAGAGAAACAGAGGGTATTCATGGCGGGACATTTAAAAGGAGAGAAAGAGGGAGGGAAAGGTAAGCTGGGAGTGAAAGAGAATGGTTAGTTGTTCAGTTTTTGCTGTTTAGCTTGAGGAGCTCACATCTGTCAGCACTTGTGTTTCGGTACAGCACTGGAATGTGGTGGTGGTGTTGTTGGCCCGAGTGGCACCACCACCCAAATGAGCCCCAGTGAACTTGGCAGTGCCTCCCCCTATTTATCTGACCTGACCCGACGCTCCCCGAGAGGTCGCCACGAGGGGTCACGCCAAACCTGCCACGCTCAAAGACACCCTTTGTCCCCCAGGCCAGAGAAATCTGTTACAAATATTTACCTTGTTGAGGAGGTGGTGTGTGTGTGTGTGTGTGTGTGTGTGTGTGTGTGTGTGTGTGTGTGTGTGTGTGAGTGAGAGAGAGAGAGAGTGAATGCGTGGGTTGGCATTCTGCCAGAGAGACTAGGGGCTGTTAAATTTGCGGTGCATTCCTGAACGAGTCTGCCCACCCTGGCTCCTCGAACGCGGGCTAAAATTATACTCCCTTCGTTTTTATTAATGAGCTCATGCTGCCACTCATTATTAGCTATTTATTGCGTCAGTGCATGGATCCCCCCGTCTCTCATCCAGCTGGCACGATCCGAGACATCAAAAGTGTAAATAACATATTCCAGTATTTTAATTTTGAACACGACTAGAGTGATATTATTGAATCTGTGGGTGTTTTTTATATGGAGATTACTGATTAGTTGTATGACTGGCTGATCAATTCTCTGTTTTGTTTGTTTGTTTGTTATTTAGTTAGTTTGTTTTTATTTGTTTGTTAGGGAGACATAAGCTCTTCACATATTCCTAAATTCCATGCTCTGAGCATTCTCGCTCACCGCTAACAAATACAGGTTCAGACGTCTGCTTAATTTTTCACACATTTTTATTCCTCTGTCATAAAACCCCAGCCTGCCGGCTCGAAGAGGTATAAAAGCAGCTGTCTTCCCCCCTTTACCCTCTCTTTACCCCCAACACCTGGACCCTGCTCCACCCCCACCCCCAGCCCCCCAACGCCAACCCAACATTGGCATTCAACAAAGCCAGCACGTCCTGTGTGACCCCCCTCCCACCCTCACCCCTCCATCACCGCCACCACCACCATCGTCCGAACATAATCTCGACTAACTGACAAGATTTAAATTGAGGAGACATCTTCCACTGATTAGCCAGCACACCCACAATTATCCAACTGGGGTGTCAAGCCAGGTTTAACATCTCCACTGATTCAGCTCTCAGGAGACATCCTGAGGAAGGGGGAATGCAATCGCCTTTAATAACGTCGGGTTCCTTGGCTCTGAGCCTGCTCCGCTCACTCCCCGCCACAACCCCCCAGTGCTGCCCCACGTCTCACACCCCAACCCAGCCAAGCCGGTCCCGACCACTCAGGCTCCCTTCAAAATTAACCTTTCCTGCGAAAATATCATTTTGCACAAAATGAAGCACCGAGTGATTTCCCCCCCCCCTCTCTTTCTCTCTCTCTCTTTCTCTCTCTGTCTCTTTTTTCAGAATTCTTTCCTCTTCCTCTCCTGTGGAATAATTTATTCAAATTACTCAACTCAGAACAGCAGAGCAATCTACAGCCCAAATGGACCCCCTGAATGTCCACCTTTCTTTTTTTCTTTATTTCTTACTTTATTATTTTTTTTATTATTTTGAGTAATGTATTAAAAAAAAAAAGTTTGCAACTGCTTTCCTATTACTCTTTCTCCTCACAAATAATGCACTTCCTTTCTACCTTTTGCCTTCCTCTTGCTCCTGGTGGGCATGCTCTTCGTTAAAATTCAACACTCTTTTTTTTGTGCAAATCAGGGTTGATTAGCTTTCCCTGTTGCAATGTTATTTTAGTGGAAAGTGCCATAGGGTTGCATATGTAGATTTTTTTCGCTGTAACGTGGTGCTACTTGACCCCCTTTCCTACACTAATGTAAATGTTTGGGGCCACTGAGTTGCCACAGAAACTACCTCAGTAGTGCGGGGCCCTTGCGTGACAGACACCCCAACCATGGCCTACTTTTCACTGCTCCTGCATTTTCCCATGGTGCATCGGGGCCATCAGCGCGCTTTAGAATCCCACTCAATCACCGCTCTTGTTTTATGTTGTTTTATTTTTTTATTTGCCGCGCTAATGAACTGTTTTCTGATAGCTCAGTAGAAAGAGAGAGGAGAGGAGAGAGAGGAGAGAAAACAGGACACAAAGCAACGTGATAAATTATTTACTGTTTTGTTTTACTAATTGATCTGTTTGGGGAGTAGGGATGAAAGCGGGAGGCGGGTCCCTCAGATCCCGGCGCTTTCACACGGCATTTATCCACAAGTCACCATCAGGTCCCCACAGATGAATAATGAACCAAACAAAATCAAATAATTATCATCGGGGACAGAGCACAAGTCCCTGACAAATACCAGAATTTACCTTGGTGTGTTACGCCGCACACAACAAAGCTTTGGGAGATGGGAGTGTCACACACACACACACACACACACACACACACACACACACACACACAAAGATATACACTTGTACATCTAAGTAGGGACTTTTAAAGGACGTCCTCCAACTTAGTTCCTTTTTTCTCACCCATCTACCCACAAAAACACATTGAAACTCTTGTGATACATTTTGTTCAACCTTTTGCATATGTGTGATTCTTTTAATACAAAAGGTCTTTGCGTCACATTATACGCCTGGTTGTGAGAGTGGGGGGTTTGTGTGTGTGTGTGTGTGTGTGTGTGTGTGTGTGTGTGTGTGTGTGTGTGTGTGGAGGGGTGGGGGTGGGGAGGCTGTAGAGTAAGATTACAGAATCCCTGCCTTTGGCATAATTAAGGACTTTAAACTACATTCAGCAGATGAGCTATTTTTGCAGGCGATTAAGAGAAAGGAAAGTGTTATGTTCCGGCATAAATTAGCCAGATTACTTCACTTGTGTTATGACTAATAGAGCATTATTTCACCAAGGGGGGAAGAAAAAAATCACACAAGGTAGTACTTAATATGGTGGCTTGAGCAGGGTGCAGTGCTCAGATCTCGTTACTCTGATACGAAGGCATACATTACCACTATTGAATTAGCATGATGTTCATATATGCATGAATGTGTGTGTGTTTATGACTGTGTGTGTGTGTGTGTGTGTGTGTGTGTGTGTGTGTGTGTGTGTATGCAGATGACGGTGGACATGTTTTCTAACGGGGAAATTGCGCTTACGAACAGGTTCAAGGTCAAGAAATGAGTCGATGAGCGATGTGGAGATTCTCTCTCTGGACATGCGTGTGCTCGGTGTATATTTGCCCCTGCATGCAAAGGGTCTTCGGACAATCAGCCTCCTACACACGAGGACCTGACTCTCAGCTATTAGCACAGACCCATGAGGTTCCTGCGTGCTAATTTCAGAAGGGTGCAATGTTTGTGTGTGTGTGTGTGTGTGTGTGTGTGTGTGTGTGTGTGTGTGTGTGTGTGTGTGTGTGTGTGTGTGTGTGTGTGAGAAAGAGAGTAAGTGAGAGAGAGAGAGATTCTCCAGCTCCTGTGTGTGAAAATGCGGAGGGTATTAATCTGAAATGAGATATATTCCCTCCCTGGAAGACGAGGTCTTTAAAAAAAAAAAAAAAACAGCGTGAGGAGGAAAATTATGGAGTGACACATCCTTCCTCTCCATTTCAGTGATGCTCGTAATGCGGTTAACAAAGTGACACATTGTATTTGATGCGGCGTGTTTATGCCGTTTACACGCTTGTCACCTGGCACGTGTATCCTTTTATATTCTGGTTTACGCAGACATTTACTACTAAACAATATGCTGTAATTCTGTTTGATTTGGAAGACAGCTTGTGTGCAAGGCAATGTAATAACACACTAATACACGTCTTTTCTGTGCTTTAAAAAAAAGGATTGGAGGGTCCTGAAATACAATTATTTAAATTGTACTGGGAAGCCTACATTCCAACCTTTATAACAATCTTATAAATATTATTTTCTGGCCCAATTTGATATGAAGAAAATTAGTATCTGAATGACATTTATCTTTTTTTTAATCTTGAATAAAATGTATTTTCATTGGGTACCGTGTCATTGTTTTAAGACAAGGAGACACTATTACTGACTAAATAGAACCTGCTCATCCACCTATTCTGGCAAATATGAAGATGCAATCCAGAATTAATGAAATAAATAAATAAATAAACGCGTGGGCGGAGGAAAAGCTGTCATAATTATCCAGCGATCCTGATATTAAAGCAGACAGATCTATCTGGAAAGGTGAGGCCGCAAATACAACTCGTGTTTTCCCCCAACCCCGGTGTCAATCACGCAGCCGGGTGCATTTTAGCGGAGTCAAGCGCCTCTGCCTAAATGCATCATTTATGAAGGGAGTAAGCAGCTTAACCCAAGCATGCTAGCGTTGCAGATATTAACAGGAGACACCCATCTCAGAGCGGGGCTGTGTTTGATGTGATTGGGCCCTAGGTAGTGATATGCAGTCCCAGGGAACTTTTCCTGTCTTTCTTATTTCCTTCTTTTCTTTTTTTCTGGTACAACAAAGCACACTGTGTTTGTAGTTGTCATTAGGCAACAATGCCCCCCCCCTCCTCCTCCTCCTCCGCCTCTCTCTATCCCCCCTTCTCTCTTTCTCTCTCAAGACCAAATAAAACAGAGGATGCATTCCTGTCTTCTGACACTGCTGTCAGTAGCAGAGTCTCTGTATTAGATCAGTGGTTCTGGCGTGGAGACGGACAGTGCTGATTATAAATGTTAAATGAGTGAAGGAAAAAAACAAAGGACAGGGGGAAAACGGGGGGGGGGGGGGGTGACAGGAGAGACGGGAGTTGTGGGGGTGGGGGGGGGAGGGTGAAGAATTGTTGACTAGAGCTCTGTTGACGAACATAAGCCTTGCCGATGGCAGCTTTTGTGGGCTTCTTTGGAGCGCAATTACTCCAACTCGCAGGCCTACCTCCACGATTTATTTCATTCATAATGGATTCGTGGATATCTGGTTTGCGTCTTCGTCTGACAGTTCTAGTGCTTCCTTTATCAACACCACCACCCCCTCCCTCCCTCCATCAGCAATCTGTTATCCAGCCAGCTCGACTCAGGATTTTCCTCCCATTTCCAAAGTTTCACACACATGTCCTGACAGCGAGGTAGCGGCTGGTTTCATTGCTACCTTTCAGGATGAGTTCCTGAACAGTTAGTGCCCTAGTCTCATCTCCATCATGTTTCTGAAAAGTCTTATCCCAGACGATCATATCCCAACAGCAAAAAAATAGGTAGAATAGACAAAATTGCAAACGAGCGCTATTTGTTTGTTTGTTGATCTTTATTTAACGTGATTACAGCATGTTTTATGATGTGGTTTGGTGTGTTTTTTGTCATCGTGCACATGCCTCATCCAGCAGTAGATCCATACACATGGCCTGAGGTGAAAGCAAAACAAGAGAGGCAGGAGGACGACTGAGCCAAAGGCTCAGCATCAGGTGGTAGCCTTCAGCCCACCTTCCCCTCCTCCTCCTCCTCCTCCACCCACTTCTCCTCCCCCTCCCCCTCCCCCTCCTCCTCCTCCTCCTCCTCCTTCTCCTCCACAGGCTCGCTAACACGCTAACGCTCTTCTCAGCACTGCTTATTTGGATGCACTCGAGGACACAATGGAAGTGCATTAGGCGTCATCCGGCTCCCGGCCACCATAATTTCATGCCGGTTGCAGCATGCGGCTACACATCCGCCCCCCCACACACACACACACACACACACACACACACACACACACACACACCACCACCGCTTCCTCTACCACCAGCGCCGCTACTTGACACACAATTCGCTCTCGCCGGGGAAGAGAGCCAAATAATGGGATTTAGCCGCTGCTCGCTGGCGCTGCGCATGCCACCGCTGCCCTAATTATGGGCCATCTAGACGCCGGGCTGAGGCGGCGCGCGGCATGGCGGCAGGGGCGGCAGTGGAGCGGTGCCATGCGGTGCCCGCCCGACGCTGTCACAGACACATCACTAACAAAATGGCACCCACTCCAGTGGCTGAGAGGTCAAATCTGTTTTTTAGAGCAAAAGGGGGTAAATGGAAGGGCGCTGTTTTTTTTTGTTTTTTTTTGTCACCTCCTAAAATAGTCCCCTAACAGGCAGGATGCACACACACACAAGTGGTGCTTGTACATGAGGTGAAGTGTGGGTGCATATGTTTATAGTTGTGCTTGTGTGTGTGTGTGCGTGTGTGTGTGTGTGTGTGTGTGTGTGTGTGTGTCTGTGACAATAGTTAAGTGGTTTGGCCTCTGATGTTTGGAATGGAGGTGTTATGAGGGCACTGCATGGGATGCCTCTTTTAAAAACATCCGCATCCAAAACGCTCCATTTATATTCATGAGGTGTAGAATAAGTCACATGCACATGAGAGAGAAAGATAACACAAAAAGAGAAGGGAGACAGCATTTCACACACACACACACAACCGTGTATGCACACTCGCTGACACACACAGAACACAAGTCCGCCAAACAACAACAGCACAAAAAAACAGAAAAGGTAAAAAAGACTGATTAAGGGTAACAAAG
>NC_055978.1:19577829-19582829 GCF_018492685.1 Alosa sapidissima | reverse complement strand
ACTCTGATTCTTCTCTCATTCTTCTCGGACTGATGGAGACTTGGCTCTGGACCAAGAACAGGGCCCGCGTGTGTCCCTAGATGTTGGAAGGGATGGATAAGAGGTTATAAGACACGAGGAAAGGTAAGGACCACCACTCTTTTTTTCTCTCTCTCTCTGAATAAGGATAATGATGAAAGCAAAAAGAGAAGAGAGAGAAGATGCGTCTGAAAAGAAAAGATGGAGGAGAGAGAGAGAGAGAGAAGAGACTGAAAAGAGGGATGTGAAGAGAGAGATGAATGGTGGGAGAAAGGAGGGACAGAGAGAGAGAGAGAGAGAGAGAGAGAGAGAGAGAGAGAGAGAGAGAGAGAGGAGGATTGACAGTGCAGGCAGTCATTACACGCTGGATTGAATACTAGATTACTCCAAAGTGGCTTAGGGTCAACTGGCTGTGTGTTCCCTTTTGCCACTCAATGACTCTAATACCCCAGTGCTGTATTAGGCAATTACTTCAAAGCCTGGACGGCAGTCACCTTCTCCCTCTCTCCCTCTCTTTCTCCATCTCTCTCTCTCCATCTATCGGCTTTTTTTTTTATAACACCTAACGAAATGACTGCCGGGTCCTAACCCAACAGCGACCCTTGCAGAAGAAAATCATCTTCATTTTGAGACAATCGTTCACTGTCTGCCTTTCCACTTCCCCTAACACCCCCCCCCATCCCCCCCCTTCCCCCACCCCTTTAAAATGACCACCTGGGAAAATGTGTGCAAATCTAATACCCCCCCCCCCCCACCCCCCGCGGTCTCCCCCCACCCCAGCAACTCCTCTCTCCCCCCTCCGTACTGCCACTCTTCCATTTTATCTCTGTCCATTTCAGTGGCCCTCCTCTTAACACTGTCGGGCTAAATTGCTCCAGTGAGCATGTCACCAGCACCATTCTTCTGCTTGAATGATATGACCTTTAGGTACGTCAGTGACAATTACAGGAACCAAGAAATTGAATTATTAGCTTTTTTTTTCCGCCAGCGGACCCCAAGTAGGCGTAGCTGTAAAATGCGGTAATTATTTAGCTAAATTGCCATATTATATTTTCCCCCTTCCTTTTGGAAAGTGAGCAGTGAAAGAAAGTGGGGGTGAGTAAGACGAGTGCCCACTCTGTTCCCTGTAGTGCAGAGAGAGAGAGAGAGAGAGAGAGAGAGAGAGGAGGTGGGAGAGAGAGAGAGAGAGAGAGAGAGAGAGAGAGAGAGAGAGAGGTGGGAGGTGGGGGGGGGGGAGCGAGGTTTGATTTACAGTAAGTACAGGAGGTTCAATACTGCAGGGTCGTATAGACCGTCAATGGCGGGGAAAAGTGACAATTTTTTATCAGGAGAAAGATTGTGATTTGAAATTGAAGGACAGAAAGAGGGAGATAATGAGTGACAAAAAGTGAGTGAATAAAAGAGAGAGAAAATAAAAAAAATAAGAAAAAGATTTAGGGGGAGAACGAGAGAGAAAGAGTCTGAAGATATGAGAGAGAATGAGTGAGAGGAAGAAAGTGAATAAGCAAGACAAAGTAGGTGAGAAGAGAAAAAGAGGAAGAAAATGAATCAGTGTGTATAAGAGAAAACGAGAGAGAGAACGAGAGAGAGAGAGAGAGAGAGAGAGAGAGCGAGAGAGAGAGAGAGCGAGAGAGAGAATGACACCAAAAGGTAGAGAGAGAGGAAAAGAGAGAAACAAACAGACGAGCACCTCTGGTGACTGCTTGCGCGCCGTTAGCCAAGAGGGAAGCCCAGTAAATCCAAAGGCTCCTGTCACATCCTGAGGTACCTCTCCAAGTGCTCTCAGTGCTTAATTAATCTGTAGTAGCCTACCGCGGGGTGGGGGTGTGTCTGTGACAGTATGTATTCTCTTTTTTCTTCCTTGCCCCCCCTCCCCCCAACCCCCATTTTCACCTTGTTCTCATATTTGTCTTGTTGTTGTGGCTGTTATATATATATATATATATATATATATGGATTATTTGTGCAGGGGTGCTTTAGGGTGGCACACTTTGGGTTGCATTGCATTTGGATGACCATATGCACACACACCCGTCTCCATGCCTGCCTGCCTGCCTGCCTGCCTGCCTGCGTGACTCTGGGTTGATTATGGTGTCCGATGAGGAGGCGAAGTCTAAACCGCGCTGTCGCTAATTAGGTAGACGTCTGAGCGGAATGGATGACTACGGGGTCCTCTCAAGGTCACTCCCCCTACTCTCCCAAGGCTGGCAATAAATCTGAAGTTTCTCTCGAAGGGTGGGGTATGGAGGTTGGGGTGGGTGAGTGGGTTGGGGGGGTAGGGGGGGGGTGGTATGGGGCGGCAGGCGAATATGAAGATGAAAGTCCCTGGACGACTTATTTTTTTTTCTTTTCTACTCTTCCCTCTTTCGTCGCCTGAACCGGCTTCCCTTTGCTCTGCACATCGAGGTCTAAGCGCTGTCATCTATGCACATGGAGCAACATTAACCTTTTCCTTTCAACCCCTCCCTCCCTCCCTCGCTCCCTCTCTATCCCTCTCTCCTCCACCTCCTCCTCCTTCTCTCCATGTCCTCCGTTCGGCATTTGTTTTTAGGTGCCATACTTTGACAGAAACATCCACAAATTAGTGCCCCATGTGTGTATGGTGCCTGTGTGTGGGTGTATGTTTTGCACATGTGTGTATATGTCTATTTATAATGTGGAGGGTGATTTATTGGGCTGTCTGCGTTATTTGTATACGGTTGTGTTTGAGTGGGCATTTGTGTGGATAGAGAGATATTTGTATGTGCACAGAATTGTGGGTAAGGGTTTCTGTATTTATTTGGGAGTGCACTCATTAGTTTGTTTTGTGTGTGTGTGTGTGTGTTTCTGTGTGTGTCTCCTTTTCCACTGTGTGTGTGTGTGTGTGTGTGTGTGTGTGTGTGTGTGTGTGTGTGTGTGTGTGTGTGTTTCTGTGTGTGTCTCTTTTTCACTGTGTGTGTGTGTGTGTGTGTACAGTATGTGTGCAAATTTGTCTGTTGCAGGAATGAACAATACAACATGGGACCAATCAGGAAGTCCCAAATTCCTGTCACCTTGAAAGCACGACGGAGCAGAAGTCTTGATGAACCACCACCCCCCACCCCACCTCTAACCCCCCCACCCCCAAGGTGTCAGCCATCATCATGGTGACGAGGAGATTACCCCTACCAAGGGATGCTGATGAGGTTTAGGGCAAGTGTGTGTCCGTGTATGTATGTGTGGGAAGGGGGTGAGATTGAGAGGAGGAGGTGGGGTTGAAGGAGGAGGAGAGGGGGGGGTAGTTGCAGGGATGAGGGTACAATGTTATCTTCCGGTTGCAACACTCACACCCCATTTAGAGTGCCACTCTGCGGCGTGTCTGGAGAACAGAGGAGCTTCTGGGGGCTTGGCGGCGAGATCATTCATTATCTAATAGAGGGGTGCGATTTCCACGCACCATAAAGGACATTTGCGCTCTCACGCTCGCGCCAGCCCAGGAAACTCCATCACGCGCCTTTTAATTGTCCATGAACCGCCATTGTTCTGCCTGATCATGGACTGCTTGGAGAAGAGGGTGTTGGGGTGGGGGGGGGGGGGGGGGGGGTGAATGCATGGGGGTGGATGATATTTTCTAGAAGCTGTTCATTGTCAGAAGTGCGGGGGTGGGGGGGGAGGTGGGGGCTGCGCATTATGTTGCGTTCATTATTTTCCCCTTCTGATTTTAAAGAACGTGTCACAGGAATTTACATAATTCTCCCAGCAACTCAAAGGAGAGCACTAAAAATATCTTTATGTGATTTGGACATGAGAATTCCAATAAGGGCCACGCAAAAGACTGTTAATCCACAGCGCGCTTTCAGATGTTGTTCATGGCAAATGGTGAGTATTTTTCCCTGAGCCTTTTCAGAGCATTAAGAGCTCACACTTTTTCAAGAATTTATGGAAGTTAGCCTTGGAAAGGAAATAAACAGAAGATGACGAATCCTCTCAGTAAGAGTTACATTATAATCTTGCAATAAATACAATTTTTGTCAAGTAACACCTCATGTTTGTAAGAAATACCTTTTCTGTGTGCAGTAATACATCATGGATTTAATGAATACCTTTTGTATATACATTATAATATATCATCTGTTGTAATACATTTCAGACACACACCCAACTCAGTCAACTAAGCTGAAAATAAATCCATTTATATCATGCACCCGTGTCACAGAGTAGTCCAAAGATCACAGAAAGTTCTGGAATCATTCGAGCAGCACAGCAGCACCAGACTGTACTGTTGCAGTCAGCTATGGCATGTGGTTTATCTCCAGAATATACAGAGGAGATGAGCAGCACATGCACTAGTGTGTGTGTGTATGATATGTATCCTACCTGTATGGCGGTTCTTCTACTCATATTCTGGACGTATGTGTGTGTGTGTGTGTGTGTGTGTGTGTGTGTGTGTGTGTGTGTGTGTGTGTGTGTATGTGTGTGTGTGTGTGTGTGTGTGTGTGTGTGTGTTGTAACGGTGCGGCTGCCTGTTACGGCTACAGTTTATTTCACACGGGAGCTAAACACACAGAACGGACAATCTGAATTACAAACACACTTTATTTGCACACACGAATACAAACGGCATCCAGCATGGTTGCAATGGCAACTGCAAAATACAAACGCATACGGGACAATATTAGTTAACAGCCTTACTTTAAGGGTGGCCAACTGAAGGTTAAGGGAACACGGACATTCAGTAAACTTTTCATTGTGTCGGATAATAGCGGAGGATGCTTGTAATTGTCTGTTTGCTTCCTGGTCTGGGGACTGAGAAAAGACCCGACGGAAAGTCGCAAGGAACATTATAAAGTTCGTGGAGTGTGACATACTGCACAAGCAGAGGTCAAGTGTGCAAGACAAGAGGGGTGCTTGGGACGTTCTGGTTATCTATGCCGTGTATTAGGTTATGAAATGATACAATAGGATTGCCTTGTTATGAAACTGGGTTTTATGGTATTGAATGTATTATTGGATATTTATATAGA
>NC_055978.1:19562829-19570329 GCF_018492685.1 Alosa sapidissima | reverse complement strand
CATACACACTTGACCCTCTTCTGAACACACACACCTCTCCTCTGTAATTTCCTGTGGTGAGTAATTATGACAGATGATGAGCTGAGGCAATCACAGCGCAAGACACATCGTTACCGTGGCAGCCACAGCAGCAGTGGCGGCGGCAGGCCGGACAGTAGTCACCTTCAGAGAGGATGGACCGGTCTGACGAGACACTGGCCAGGAATCTCAATTAACCCTGAGACGCCCAGCGAAAACCCCCTCGATGCCTCATGACCCTGGACAGCTCCCCGCACTTCCTCCCTTCAAAGAAGCAGCAGTTCCTAGCTGTCGTCTCTAGCCCAGGCTCTGAGCTGTAATTGCATATGCGTGCATTACGTGTTTGTTAACACACACGGTTAATCTGTTCTGCATTTCCTGCCACAACAACCACATTTGCAACCAGGCACGCGTCATGACGGTTGCAAGCCACTTGTTTTGAGAGTGAGAGTTCTTGGCTTAAAATCAAATTATGGCTTCAAAGAGAGATGGTGTGAAAGCCATCCACTGGACCCAATTAGGGCCTGTTTTCCACATGTTATACACAAGCGCACACACTCATCACGGCTCATCATAAAAAAGGGCAGTCGCGAGCGCCTCGAGATGAAAAATGCATCAAGCACTCCGTGCAGGGGCAGCCAGTGTGTGCCAGGTGTAATATCCTAATCAATGCCTTAAACTGTGTGTGTGTGTGTGTGTGTGTGTGTCTGTGTTTTTATCAAAACAGATCAATGTGAGAGTGTGTGAGTGTAAGCATGTGTGTGTGTGTGTGAGTGAAAGTGTGTGAGTGTAAGCAAGTGTGTGTGTGTGTGTGTGAGTGAGAGTGTGTGAGCGTGTTGACCTTGATGAGGGATTGTGCTGGTTTATCATCTGCATAGCTACAGTATACTGCGTGGGTGGCACACTGGGCACCACCACTCTAAGGACTTCATACTCTCAGGACAACAGAGCAAAACAACATGGCAGACAAGGCAATTAGTACGTTGACAACAAGCATAATAAAGAGGCACACACCCTTGGAAATAAAGGTTCTTCTTAGAATCAGGAGTGAAGTATAGTTGTCCCGTTTCCCAATGTGGGGATCAGATCAGTGTATGTGTGTGTGTGTGTGTGTGTGTGTGTGTGTGTGTGAATGTGTATGTGGGTGTGTGCGTGTGTGGGTGTCTGTGTGTGTGTGTGTGTGTGTGTGTGTGTGTGTGTGTGTGTGTGTGTGTGTGTCTGTGTATATGTAAGTGTGCAAACTTGTGCAGTTTTTGTGCACATGATTGTGCATTCATATATGTGGCTGCCCATGTGTGTTTTTGTGTGTGTGCATGCATATATATGACTTCCTGCATGTGTGTGTGTGTGTGTCTTATTACCTTTCCTGACCCCTCCTGTAGGCCTGGCCTTCTCTGGCTTCTCTCCCCTCAGTGCCAGATCCATTTACCATGGCTTTGAACGCCCTGGACTCCATGTTTTATTGATCGTGTTGTTGGTTGATGCAATGCAGGCCCCCTCATGTGCCCTATACACACACACACATGCCTCACACACACCCACACCTACCACATAGCACGCACGCACGCGCACACACACACACACACACACACACACATACACAGATGCATCATATCACACGCACACACACTTCTTTGGTCAGTGTAAGTACATACACTGAAAGTAATAACTAGACAGTAATAACTGACTGCAATGTATTGCATATTCACAGTTCTACCACACATTTTTACAACTCTTCGCTAAACCAGCTCATTCTAATTAGCACAACTATTTAGCTAGGTAGATAAGCTAGTGATATTAACTGTGTAAGTGTATTGAGGTCAGTATAATTCTATTTACAATAAAATTATATTTGATACTATCATGACTTCTATTTACAAAAAAAGTTTAAGTACCATGGATAAACTTTCATTGATCTCTAAACTTTCATTGATATTGATCTCTCTGCCTCTTCTCCCTTTTACAATTTTTTCAAATTTTCCATTGAAATGAAATGTAAAATATTCATACATTTTATAAAATCTTAATATAGCTTATTTTCTAATTTGAGTGAAGTTAGTTAAGTGTGAACAGGGCAAGGTAAAAACAAAGGAGAAGCTGAGTCTATACTAATTAGATTTGAATTCTTAAATAGTCTGGTTTGGAAATGTAGAGTCAGAAGTGTTAAAAAAACAGAGTTTAAGTGGAAGGCCTCTAGTGAAAGAACAACTGTTTCAAACAAGTTAAAAAATAATAGTTAATAGGGTTTCTATAGTTTCTAATAGGTCTTCCTAGACCTCTTGTTGCACAGGGACAGACCTAAACACTTGACACCCAGAAAGTCCTTACCAGACAAAAGAACACTTCCACAAATCAAACAAAATGAGTCGGAGGTGTGAACTATGTTCTGTTGTTTTCTTAATTTGTCTTTTTTTCTTTAGGTGGGCCGTCCCACGGGTCTGTGAATAGTGTTGAAGGTGTTGGAGAGAGCGATGCGCGCTCTCTCTCTCTCCGATTGCCAGGCAAAGTCACATTAATTAGTCCTCGAGAGGTGAACGAATGGTAAGGGTGTTTCTGTTAACTCTCCTGTAATTGCTTCTGTGGCGTTAACCCTTAACTCTGGTGTTTCTGTTGTGTTTCTCTTTCTTTCTTTCGAGGAGTCAGGCGAGAGGCGCGAGGCAGACAGGGTTGCGGAAACATGTCGGAAGCGGCGTTAGCGCCCCATATATTAGCCCCTCTGGCAAAGCTGTGAAGTGTCACTACCATCCAGGATTGAGGAGCCCTGCTTGTTGTCAGACGCAATGCTAACACCTCAGACTGTTTTTAGCACAAAGATGTGTGTGTGTGTGTGTGTGTGTGTGTGTGCGTGTGTGCATGTGTGTGTGTGTGTGTGTGTGTGCATGGGTGTGTGTGTGTGTGTGTGTGTGTGTGTCTGTGCGTGTGAATGTACATGTGTGTGTATTAACCTCTTTTTGTTTGATCTAAAGCAATACCATGGAAGAAATTATATTTATGCCCTGAGTGAAGACAGTGCCCTGTTCATCAAATAACAACTAAATGGGTCATTATAAGTCATTGTAGCATCAAAATGAGTTTGAAGAACTGCATAGTGTTGCTTTAAGATATGCACCCCATAATGTAAATCAGCTGAAATTCAGTCAAACTTATTTTTTGTTGTTTTACGGTTGCATTTGTCCTGTGGGAATCTGTCCTGTCTTGTGGTGTGTGTGTGTGCGTGTGTGCACGTGTCTTTTATTTCCGTGCATATTTCACTGAAGGAAGGTATAATTGTCTGCCCAAAGTTAGCAGGAGTAGCTATGGCCAAGCAGATGTTCATGGTTACAACTGACAATTACAGATAAAGAAACAACAGCATGTGTTTATTTGAACTGAATCATAACTGGGCCTCAAGCCTCACTATTAAATCCAGCTGATCTTTTTAAACACACACACACTCAATCACACACACACACACACACACACACACACACACACACACACACAGTCCTTGTACAGGGCCCGAGCAGTGAGCACACTAATCTTCTTTCTTGTAGACTAAACATAAAATTAAAAGGCAATTTTTTTGATAGATGCCTTTTAACTAGCACCCCCAGCTCCAGCTCCATCTCCTGCCAAAAAGAGAAAAGGCAAGAAAAAGGCAGAAATAAAGAACAGGAGACAAGGCCACGAGAAGTGCACATCAGCGAGTTTTGTGAGATAAAAAAAAATAGCCGACTGGTAGCGGTTTTAGAAAAGGATAAGAGAAATACTTTTCTCTCCTGCTCCTCCTTTCTTGCCCGGCTTTTGCATATGTTTCACCGGCTTGATTAACGACCATACCTGACCAAAAAGCTAATTATTTTATTGAGTCGGGAGGGCTGGATTCACCCAGGGAGATTTGGCTTGAGCCTCCGAACGAGCTCACAAGAGAGTGAGAGAGAGAGAGGGAGGGAGAGAGAGCGAGAATAAAGAGAGAGGGAAATAAAGACTGAGAGGCCCCTTGCTCTCCCCCACCCCTTTCCCCATCCTGCCCCTCCTCTCAATCCCCCCTCATCGTCACGGCGACAGGATCAACTCAGGTAGGGGTGGTCTGATAGCCGGCTGTATCAATAAGTAGCTTACGTAGCAGCCATGGGCGCGGAGAGGGAGGGAATACAATAGCATGGCAATTTGATTGTAAAGCCCTGAAGGTCAATCCTCACCACCCCGCCTTCCTCAGGCTTTTCCTCGACGAGGTTTTATCGTTCGCCTCCCGATTCCGCGCACCATGGGGGGTGTAAGGAGGAGGAGGATTTGGAGAGTCTGCTTGTTTCCTTCTTCGCCACCTCTTCCCTTTTGGGGCGGCTCAGATGCTGAAGCAGCTGCATTAGAGAGAGGCAGGTCTTGTTGATGGTTTGGGGATGAGCTTGGTCTTGGTGTAAGTCGCCCACTTGCAGGGGTCACAGGGGGGTCAAGCTTGCGCCGCGGAGAGCCAGTAGCTTGTTTCTCAGGGTGGATGTGTTTGCAGAAAGGATCAGTCAGGTCCAGTTCTTACAAATACAGAGACATAAATACACACACACACACACACAAGCACAAACGCAAAGATGCTCACACAATGCCTCTCACACAATGCTGGCTCTTAGGAACACTACTTATGACCATAGCCACACACTAACTCTTCCTCACACACACACACACACACACACACACACACACACACACACTCCACAGAGGCCTCACATGTTTGGTCCGAGTGAACCTTACTGTTGTTTCCACTTCTCAAAAAACAGAATCAACAAAGAGAGAACGCAGTACAGAGAATAGGTTTGGCAAACAGACAAACGAAAGAGGAAAACACGACAGAGGTAGAGATTCTCTCATCCCTGAACAACTTTTGCTTAAAGGTGCCATGTGTAAGAATTGAGGTAAAAATATCCAAAAAATGAGCTACACGCATCAAAAGAATGAGAAGAAATAATGGCGATGATGTCATTAAAAAAATGACAAGGTATAGTGCTGCAGAGATATCAACCTGAATTAGCATGCTAAATTACTAGCCACAGCCCGACAGGTGTCATAATATGGGAGGCGGTATGCGGGCAACATAACCGCCAGCCAAACTGCAATACACGTGTCTCGGTTGTTACTCTAGTGTAGACCAACTCACTTTCTGGAGGTATACTGCCCCCATCTTTCATGGAATGTGGAGTATGAATTGATTTTTTGCCAGATATTACATATGGCACCTTTAAGTTTTGTTTTTTTTTACTACAAAGGACAATGATTGGCCACAGGTCAGAGAATAGGCCTACAGTGTATAAACCTGGGGGAGGAACACCATATATTTTTCTCTCAGTCAGTGATAGCAACTTCAGCTAGACCAAATTGGCTAGCTTTTAATTTGGTCTCATTCACCTGGAATGATAGAACTGTCAGTTTAGTGCTTACTGTAAGTGGAAAGTGCACATGTAGTTATTATAAGTTATTTTTGAAAAACGATTGAGTGATTAATGCAATGTGCAAATCTGGCAACCTGCCATTAGGAGTGGTAGCATATGTGGTAAGGGCACAGAAGAAAGCCATACAGTTATGGGACTCATTTAAACAGTTATGGGACTCATTTAAAGAGAATCTACATTCATCATTTAACCCAGTTACCTATGATAACTAGCAAAACTGGAAACTTTAGGGTTGGATTAATGTTCCGATATTCATAAAGGATTACATCCTAACTCCATCCAAGGTAATTAGCAGACTAATGTAGGCTATAACTGATGAGCTAACATTAGCACCATCAGGTAAGTTATCCTTGTTTACTGAATCAACTGTTACAACTACGCTAAAACTGTTAGAGATTAGTGAGTGAGAATATAGGCTAATTTGCTTTTATTTTAAAGCAGCACTATGCAAGTTTTTTACCTTAATATAACAGCTTTAAAGCCAATTTGATGGTACAGTAAACAAACTTGTAATGGGAGAACTTTTCACCTAGCATAGCCATACTGTAGATGATTTGCGACCTTCATCGGGAAACCAGTGTGGCAACTTACTTACGTGACCGGATATATCTTGCTAGAATCGTGAAACATTACCTGTTTTTTTGTCTTTGCCTGTTGCTAGTCCTTCGGCTCCAAAGCAAAAGTGCATGCCTTGTGTACAGGGGGGATGGACTCAAACCGCGAAAAGTAGCCTATGCTATTTACAAGACAAGGTAAAAAAATATTAATTATTTTGCAACTCTAGAGGGAGCCCTTTCAGAAAAATAGCCTATAGAGGGCAGGCAAGGATTGTCCACCCAAATTGCTCAATTGATTCTGTATTTTGAATCTCTGGTCAGTCATGTAGCCTACATTCATTTGCCTCATCAAAATGGTTCAAACCTTTTATACACAAACAATAACCTTTCCATTAGAGGTTGATTGACTTCTGCATCGAGTTTGATCAGATTTTAGGTTACAGTAGGGCCTAAGCCCATTGATGCATATGACAAGTTGAGACTCATCTCAAATGTAGTTTTACATTTTATCTCCACATAGCCAAAATCTTTACTTTGCCTAGTCTCAACCATATGTCCATTTGCCTTCTCTTACGAAACACTGTGTCATCTCTGAGTGACCTGCATGAATCTATTCTGTTTTAGAAACGGTGGTAGATCATCAATATTTTGCATGACTTGTGACTTGCTTGTACTTCTGATGTGCACACAAATATATTTGGACATGGTCCACTTCCTATCATATTCAAAACACATGAATCCTTTTATAATAGATTACATGTTCCTGAAAATGCATGACACACACACACAGCAATAGCAGCAGCAGCAGCAGCAGCAACATCTGCTGAGAGAAAGAGAAAGACAACAAATTGGTCCTCTTAGGCTGCACTCCTCAAATGCTGAGGTCAGGCTTTAATTGTGACGCGGGGGTAAGATGGCATGGCGTGGGATGGGAGGGGGGGGGGTGTCGGCATCACCACCACACCACCAGCTCCCATCCCCAGCCCCCGACTGGCCCAACCGCATGTCAGCGGCAGACGTGCCGTGAATAGTTCACTTAATACCACTGTATACACAGTGGACGGACCCGCTGACCACCTTTGCTCCCGGCGCCGCCCGTCTCTGAATACGGACCTGACATAAATTCTGCACATAAAAAATTAGTAAATGCCACTGAAGCCGTAGTTAAATATCACACGAGTCCCGTGGGGTGTGTGGGGGGGGGGTGGTGTGGAAGTTACCTTGGCCTATTTAGAGAAAAAAATAGAAGGAGGAGAAAGGAAAGGAACGAGAGAAAAGGGGGGGGGGGGTTGACAGTGTAGGAGAGAGAGAAGAAGGCTGGGCGAGAGAAAGAATGAAGAGAGGTGGTAGAGGAGGAGAGAGGAAGAGTTATGTGAGGCAAGAAAACATAGGTGTCATCAGGAGGCAGAATGCCATGCTCTGTTACCAGGCTGCTACACAATCTTCTATGTGCTTCATAGTTGTGCTGTTAGAATTGTGTGTCGCGTATAACGGTTAGGAGACAT
>NC_055978.1:19540329-19547829 GCF_018492685.1 Alosa sapidissima | reverse complement strand
GAGAATATCGTATCAGCATCTCGCATGAACAACGCGATTGTGCTTTTCTTAAAATCAATTGAGTTTGCCAATCAGCTGACGGAGAATGGCGTGGTGATAGATGGCGTTTTTACCTCTGTTGCCCCTCTTTCTACGCCTTCCAAGAAAGTCATTTTGTCTAATGTCCCCCCATTCATTTCTGATGAGATTCTAGGACAAACACTGTCGCGCTATGGCAAAGTGGTCTCAACAATTAAAAAAATCCCGATTGCGAGTAAATCTCCGTTGTTGAAACATATAGTGTCCTTCAGGCGTTTCGTGTACATGATCCTTAAGAATAACAATGATGAATTGGACTTGACAATTAATGTGACTGTGGATAACTTTAATTATGTGATTTATGCAACAACTAGCATTATGAAATGTTTTGGTTGTGGACAATCGGGGCATCTCGTGCGCGCGTGTCCTGATAAAAAGGATGACACGAATAATAGTGGAAACAGTGAAAATAGCAATGAGTCTAGGGGTGATGTGGCAGAGGGAACGTCTAAAGAGACCAACAACGAACCTAATGTTAACTTTGGTGCAAATAATGAGGAGGAGGCTGCTACCTCTGCTAGTGGGCCGGAGAGCCAAACTCCTGATTTAACGTTAAATTCAGTCCAAGGGCACGGGGAAAATCACGATGTTAGATCGGCTGATGGGGAGGATCTTTCCGCACTTTTGGGGGAGACTATCACTGATTCTCAGAACTGTCAGGGGAGCAATGATGATGCCATTAATGGGGAGGTTTCCGTCGCTATGGAAGACATGGAAACCTCCGTGTTGGAGGAGGACAATAATGTGTTTAAAGCACCGTCGAATAAAGGAAAAAGAAAGCGCATTATAAAGAATAAAGGGGGACGCGCTCATATAGAATTGACTGATAATGAGAGTGAAAGTGATCTTTCTGACTGTAGTGTAACCTGCAGCTTGCGACTAAGCGGCTATCGCACTCGCAATTATAGAGTGGAGGATATAAAGAAATTCCTTAAGGACACAAAACATTCTAGGAAGGTCCGGGTAGACGAATTTTTTCCTGACATTGAACAGTTTATGAACAAATCACGAGCATTTATGCGTGATGGTAGCATCACTGATCAAGAAGGATTTCGTCTAAAAAAGATTCTCACAAAACTCAATGTTCTACTGAATGCCAACGATGACAAATGTTAAAAACAATTTCCACTTTGTGTCCTAGGATGGCTGATTGCTTATGTCTATATTTATTTTTTTATTTTTTCTTTATAATGATGGGTGAATTTCGTGTTGCTTCTTTAAATGTAAATGGCGCAAGAGAAAAAATTAAGAGGCTCTCTGTGTTTGAAACAATCAGACAGAATAAGTTTGATGTGCTCTTTATGCAAGAAACGCACAGTGATGCGTCTAATGCAGCTGCTTGGGCTCAGGAGTTTGATGGTCTGTCCATACTTAGTCATGGTACTTCTACTAGTGGTGGGGTTGCAGTTCTGTTTTCTAAGTCCTTTATTCCCATCACTTTTGATGTTGATGAAGTTATAGAGGGAAGACTTTTAAAGGTCAGAGCCCAGTTTGAAAATCGTTTTTTTGTGTTTATTTGCATTTATGCTCCTACACTGGCAACAGATAGAATGCTGTTTTTAAATACTATTGGAAATGTTATAAAAAATTGCTGTTCAGAGGATATTCTTATCCTTGGAGGAGATTTCAATTGTACTGCACAAAATTTTGACAGAAATCATGTCGAGCCGCACATGCCCTCTCGTAGACGGCTTGTAGAGATTATGAAGTCCAATGATCTTAGTGATATTTGGAGGAACTTTCATGGTGAACAGAAGCAATATACTTGGGCACACTCATATAATAATTGTTTGTCTCTTGCAAGACTTGACAGGTTTTATGGTTTCAAACATCAGCGTAGTCTATTCAGGAAATGTTCAATAATTCCAGTTGGCTTTTCTGACCATAGTTTGGTTTTCTGTTCTTTATTTCTAGAATTTGTAAAACCAAAAAGTGCCTACTGGCACTTTAATACCAATTTGTTGGCTGATGGCCATTTTAGAGAAGTCTTCCTTTTTTTCTGGAAGGAATTTAGAACCACGAAATCCTGTTATAAGTCTTTGCAGCAATGGTGGGATTGTGCCAAGGTACAAATAAAACAACTCTGCCAGGAGTATACAGCCAATGTCACAAGGAACATAACACTCTCAATGAAAAAAATAGAGGAGGAAATAATCGAACTTCAAAATCTGGCAGAACAAACGGGTGATCAGGCACCCACTGAAATTCTTAACTCAAAAAAGAAAACATTGGCTGACTTTTTAGGTTTGAGGGCACAGGGAGCTCTGGTCAGGTCCCGCTTCCAGAGTGTGGAGCTGATGGATGTACCATCAAAATTCTTTTTTAACTTGGAGGTAAAGAATGGACAGAGGAAGTTCATTCATGCTTTGAGGTCTGAAGATGGGAGAATCCTTTCTAATTCTCCAGAAATACGCAATAGAGCAGTACATTTTTATAAGGAGCTTTATAACAGCGAAAATCCACAAGATCAGGCGACTGACAAGGCTTTTCTTTGTGACCTACCTAAGGTATCTGAAGAGGCAAACACAGCCCTTGGAAGGGTGTTGACCCTAGAGGAGCTGGAGAGAGCCCTCCACAGTATGGAGAGTGGCAAAGCACCTGGGGTGGATGGCCTGCCAGTAGACTTTTATAAGTCCTTTTGGCCAGAGTTGGGCACAGATGTGCTTGCTGTTCTGAGAGACAGCATCACCAGAGGGGTGCTGCCACTGAGCTGCCGTAGAGCAGTGCTCACTTTACTGCCAAAAAAGGGAGACCTGACAGATATAAGGTCCTGGAGGCCGGTGTCAGTCCTCTGCTCTGAATACAAACTGCTGTCTAAAGTTTTAGCAAATAGACTTGGGGAGGTTTTGGAGCAGGTAATCCACCCTGACCAGACCTACTGTGTGCCAGGCAGATTGATTCACAACAATGTTTCCTTCATCAGAGATGTCTTCTATATTGGCAAATACTTCAATCTGGATTTTGGTGTGGTTTCAATTGACCAAGAAAAGGCATTTGATAGGGTTGAGCATAATTATTTGTGGAATACCTTGTCAGCCTTTGGTTTCAGCCCCAATTTTATTCGAATGATCAAAGCATTGTATTGTGACATTGAAAGTATTCTCAAGGTTAATGGTGACTTGTGCGCTCCTTTTAAGGTATACAGAGGTGTCCGTCAAGGATGTCCCTTGTCGGGCATGCTGTATAGTCTGGCTATTGAACCTTTCCTTGTAAGGTTGAGGAAGGAGATTGTTGGAGTGAAAATCCCTAACTGTGATGATGTTTTTAAATTGTCAGCTTATGCTGACGATGTGGCTGTCCTTGTTAATGGCCAGAGAGATGTTGACACGCTTTTAAAAATTTGCAATGATTTTAAGGTTGTTTCTTCAGCAAAGGTAAATTGGTCAAAAAGCATAGCCTTGCTGGTTGGGAGTTGGGTGAGTGGCGAACCTGGTCTGCCTGATGGCTTAGTTTGGAATAGGGGTGGTTTTAAATACCTGGGTGTTTTCTTAGGTGATGATGCTTTTATTCAAAAGAATTTTGATGGGGTAATTGAAAAAGTTAAAGGTCGTCTAGAGAAATGGAAATTTCTTTTCAGTATTACTTCGTACAGGGGGCGTGTTCTCATTATTAACAACCTGGTTGCATCCTCTCTTTGGCATCGGCTGGCTTGTGTGGATCCTCCTTCAAACCTGCTACCGAAGATTCAGTCAGTCCTGGTTGATTTTTTCTGGGACAATCTACACTGGGTACCTCAGAGTGTTTTATATCTGCCTAAGGAGGATGGTGGACATGGACTTATTCATCTACAGAGTCGAACTGCTGCCTTCCGTCTGCAGTTTGTACAGCGTCTTCTCACAGGATCACTGGACTCAAGCTGGAAAGCTGCAGCCTGTTGTATTTTACAACTTTTTGAAGGGTTGGGCTTAGATAGGTCTTTGTTCTGGTTTAATCCAAATAGAATGAATTTTAATTTACTTCCTGCATTTTATAAGAATCTGTTCAAAGTCTGGTCTCTGTTTATAATTCAACGCCCACGACAGACAAGCTCATTATTCTGGTTGTTAAAGGAGCCTCTGATTCATGGTTCGGTTCTTGATGTGAGTCAGGACTTGTCCCTGGTACCTACTTCTAAGCTTATCAGCTCTGGAGTTACAACCCTTGGGGATCTAGTAGAGTTTGCTGGTCCTGATATCAGTAATAGCCATACTTTAGCTCAGCACTTAGGTGTGAAGTCCATTAGGATAGTTGATCAGCTACTTGGGAAATGGCGGTCTCTCCTAACTGGGGAGGAGATGCAATTGCTTGGAGATTATTTTGGGGGGGAGTGTAGTCCTGACTGCCATGACCCCTTTCCCAGACTTACTCTACTTCCAGATTTAACAGGTTGCACTGGTTGCTTCTTACTCCCAGATAGTTTAGTTTTCCTGGGTCCTACAGCTGCAACTAGTAAATCATTGTACAAACTGTGTGTTCTCTCCCTAAATAAAAGGTCTCTGGACAAGAGGGTGGATACACCCTGGCGTGAAGTGTTGCAGGTTGAAAATGATGTCAAACCACAATGGCGTGCGTTGTACAAGTCACCATTAACTAAAAAAGCTGGCGATCTACAATGGCGTATTCTGCATGGTGCAATAGCAGTGAATGCTTTTATTTCTGTTTTAAATCCAATGGTTGATCAGGGGTGCCCTTTTTGTTCTGTAAGGGAGACTGTATTCCATGCCTTTATGCACTGCCAGAGGCTCAGACCTCTTTTTGCTGTTTTGATGGCACTTTTCTTTAAGTTTGATGAAAGTTTCTCTTCGGAGATTTTCATTTTTGGTTTTAAATATGTACAAAAGCATCGCTTCAAGTGTCAGCTCCTAAACTTTCTGCTTGGGCAAGCAAAGATGGCGATATATGTTAGTCGTAAAAGGAAAGTTGAGCAGGATGTAGATGTTGATATCCTAATGGTGTTTTCTATTCTTGTAAGGTGTCGTATGTTGATTGATTTTCATTTTTATAAATCTATGAAAATTCTTGATGTTTTTGAGGAAAAATGGTGCTACAACAGCGTGATGTGTATTGTTGAGAATGATAAGCTACAGATTGCACATTACTTTATTTAACTTTCCTAACTTTTACTTTTTGAGTATAGTGTCAAGTTGATCTTGATGTATTTTTAAGATTGTAATAAAGAGTTTTTGAAAATTCAAATTCTCTCTCTCTCATGCATAAACACAAATATGTATTAATCTAGATGCAATTATGGCTGCCCCATTATGAGAGCCTGCCCTATTCATCATGGTCTCATTTCACCGTCTCATTTGGAGAAATTATTTGTGTAAACACCATCTAACACAGATATTTCCATAGCAGGCCCGCGCAGTGCCTTCCTGCAGAAAAAAATAGATTTAACTGCAATTTAAAAGGCTTATTTATGAGTACTTTAGTCGACTAAAGAGAGAGAAGGGGAGCGGGACAGGTAAATTAGGGAAAAAAGGCATAGAGTGCCTTTGTGAAGAGCCTACAATCAGCACGCTGTAATTTGATGAGTTTATAACTGTCAGCAAAATTGAAAATTATGGTCGGGTTACGTCAGTTAGTATAAGCATTTCTTTTGGCTGGAGCTGTGATGTAATTAACTTTTAGACTTTTCCTGAACAAACACACACACACACATGCGCGCGCACACGCACACACACACACACACACACACACACACACACACGCACACACACACACACACACACACACACACACACACACACACACACACACACACACACACACACACACACTCACACATTCACACATACCACATGCACACAGGCCTTTTGTCCTATTTTACTTTTTTGTTTGAAGACAGTGTGCCAATAAAAATATGTCTGCAGCACCTTTTCCACTTCCTCCCTCTCTCTCTCTCTCTCTCTCTCTCTCTCTCTCTCTCTCTCTCTCTCTCTCTCTCCCTCTCTCTCTCTCTCTCTCTCTCTCTTATTATTGTCTTTCACCCTGATTGCTTTTCTTTGTCCCTGCATTCTATACACTTTCTCCACCTCTTCATCTACTTTTCTTATTCCTTTACTTTCTCCATCTTCATCTCTGTCCCCCCTCTCCCAACTATCTCTATCTTTGTTAAACATCACCTTATCCTCTCACCTTTCTTTTTTCTCTCTCTTTTTTTCTCTCTGTTTTCACTCTCTTTTTTCTCTCTCTTTTTTCTCTTCAGGTTCTTCTCTCCTTCTTTCCTTCTCCTCTATCTTCCTTTTTCTATTCTGCTGCTCTCTGTGCCACTTCTCCCTCTTTCCATACCTCCATTTTTTTCTTTCACTGCTCATTTTCCTTCTCCTTCACATCCCCCTCTCTCCCTCTCTCCCTCTCTCTCTTTCTTTCTTTCTTTCTTTCTTTCTTCCTTCCTTCCTTCCCACCCTTTGGCATAGTAGTTGTTTTCAAGCAGGGAGGAACACAAAAAAAAGAAAAGAGGGAAAACGTGAGTGCCTTCCTCTCACCTCTTCTCGCCATTGACACAAAAAGCTTTTCCTTGCTTTGTAACAATTTACCGGTCCCAGGAGTCACGCACAGCACGTGTCAACTTCAATCGCTCCGATGCTCCCGAGCTGACAAACGCACCGGAAAAGAAAGAAGAAGAAAAAAAAAAAGCTAAAAATCCGATGAAAAATTAATAAATAATTTCAAGTCTATCTGGTTGTGTCAAAATGACTGTAAAATATAAATACTCCTCGATCTGATACACGCTGGCTGTCGAAGTGTCCTGGCGTCTGGCTTGTGTCGTCTGAAATAATAAGCTGAACTGGAGCTCGTTGATAGTTATCCCATTCATTTCGATCTTTAGATTTGTGTCTGGGAAATGTGAGTTGAACATCGGCATGTTGAGTAGATTGAGGGTTCTGAGAAAGAAAAAAAAACTACCACAGGGTTTCAGGAACTCAATAACTGTCTGTGTTCTGTCACAGTGACAAAACTTGTTTCTCGTGTAAAAATGTCAATGAGGACAGGATCAGACTAGCATTGCTGTTTGATGAATGATGAAATCATGCCACACATGGTAAATTTGTGCAATATTCTTTATGAAAATTATCGTTCTTGTAACATGCACTCCAATTTCTTTGGTTGTAAACTTTATAGTATATTGCAGTAGCCGCTGATTGGTTCTACTGTGTCTGTCTGATTTCTAAAGTTTTGATAAAAGACATCGAAAGGTGAACAGAGATCACAAAAGAGGAGAGGAAGAGAAGTGCGGAGAAAATGAACAGGTGAACAGAAGAGAGAAGTCTGTCCAGCAAGTTTGATTTAATATCACTAGAAGGTCCAGGCCTGCTGGTGGTAAGATGGTTAGGTACCCTCAAATCACTGACACAGACACATATCTAGTCCATTACATCCCTGTCTCGCTCCCTTTTGCTCTTAAATAAGTGTGTGTCTTCCTCAATGTCCTTTCTATTC
>NC_055978.1:19532829-19535329 GCF_018492685.1 Alosa sapidissima | reverse complement strand
TCTTTTTCTTTCACTTTTCTTCACTCGTTTTCTGTTTATCCCTCTTCCTCTTTCACTTCGCCCCTTTTCTCTGTCCCTCTTCTCCAATCTCTAATTTTCTTTTCTTTCTTTTTTTCTTTCTTTCTTTCTTTCTTTCTTTTTTTCTATCCATCCATTTTTCTCGCTTTTCTCCTCCCTCTCTCTCAGTAGTCTAGCTGGGCCTTCTGTGGTCTCTCATTTCTCAGTTGTTGCAGCATTGGAAACCTCATCCACTCACTCAACAAGGCAAACATGCCACCCTGTAACCACCCACCAGCACACACACACACACACACAGACACACAACTACACACACACACATAGTTATTACACAAAATATCTGCACATAATTGTTGTCACTGTTGTTGTCACAGATGCAGTCACTCATGCTCCCACACATTCTACATCCACACGTAGAAATGCATTCACACACACACACACATACACACACAAACACACACACACACACACACACACACACACACACACACACACACACACACACACACACACACGCACAATATCCAATGCAAAGCGCCAAGGACACTGCACCTAACTGTCGCCACATGTGTTGTCAGCGACACAATTACTCAGGCTCACACAAAATTCCACCTTATAACACACACACACACACACACACACACACACACACACTCACACACAAACACATGTACACCCATTATTATACACACAGGCAAACACACATACACACACACTCATTATTATACACAGACACACACACACACACAGACAGACACAAATTAGATATCATCTAGAATCCACCGAAGCAGCGCCTTATTTACCAAACAGGTTGCCTAACAAGGCAGGACTGATCACCGCCAAGGCAGTTGTGGATGGGTCTCTAGCTGGGGCTGCATCCATCATAAGTGAAGTGTTGCTGAGCTGATTACACACATTAGCGCACTGCGTCTTAGCTATGACAGCTCCAACTGAACATGACAAATTCCATAATGCTGGGGAAAAAAGGAGCGATTTATTTCATTTATTTATTTATTTATTTATTTCCCCTTCTCTTTTCTTCTCTTTTTCTCTTCCCCCCATTTTCTTTCTCTTTGGGGCTATTAGGAATGCATGACGTGAAACACAACGGCATTTGCATTTTTGTGTGTGTCTGCACCTCCAGTACAAGATGCATACACTCTCTCACACATCCATACACACACACACATGCACACACAAGAAAGAAAAAACACACCTCTTCTCACCTAAACACATTTCATCATTAGATTTTATTTGTGAGACATTTTATCAGGTGTGTGGATGTGCATGTATATGTAATTTATGTGTGTCTCTGTATGTATGTGTGTGTGCACGTGTGTATGTGTGTGTGAATATGTGTGTGTGTGTGTGTGTGTGGGCATGTGTGTGTTTGTGTGTGTGTGTGTGCTTGTGTATGCATGAACCTTCACACACGCCGGAGAGAGGTTCCTGTTAAGTGTTTGTTCCCCTGTCTCCTCAGCCTGCTGCTAACAGGATCCCTTTGAATGAGGGTAATCTGAACATGGTATTAGCGAGACGACTTGGCTGGAGGAGCCAGACAGCCTACCGTATTATTTACTGAGCGCGCGGCCTTGACACAACAGATAAGTGCATTAAATTGCACAGAGCCCCATTCAATTGTTTGGAAGGAGGAGGTGGGAGGTGTGAGTATGTACTCTGCATACAGGCCTACAAAGTGTGTGTGTGTGTGTGTGTGTGTGTGTGTTCTGTACAGTATGTGTCTATGTGTAAGCCATATTCTTTTTATATACGGTATAATATCAATCATTTAATTTATTCTATTATTTTTGTTACTGTTGTAATTACGATAAAAATATCAAAGTAAAGAAGGACAGAGGAACGCAATAATTGGACAAATCATTTAATGTTTAGTGTGTTAAGTGTGTAATAAATGTCCTAGTGTGTAAAGTTAGACACTGTGTGTATTTCGTTGTAGTGTAAGTGTATATTTTATTTAGAAGGTATACACATACCATTGCATAATTAATTAACCAAGATATGACTCACTCCCACTGTATATATGCCACCATACATGAGAAAATATGGAAAAATATTTCCATTGCATTTGCCTCACTGAAAGATCTCTTTCAATATTTATTTCCTCTGATTTAATTAATGCCTGCTGATGTTTTTTAATCATTTCCATCATTATCTTTTTTACGACAAAGCTAATTAATTGTCTTTTAAACTGGCCCTGATCTCTGTGGTGTGTTTACGAGTACGGAGCGCTACCGAGACGTGTCATTAGGCAAACACTCTTTCTTTCTTTCTTTCTTTCTTTCTTTCTTTCTTTCTTTCTCTCTCTCTCTCTATCCCTCTCTCTCTCTCTCTCATTGTTTCTTTCATTCCCTCTTTCTCCCATTGCACATCTTCGTAATCACTTTGCAGCGACACACAAGTAATGACATTCCCACGTGTGTGACATCAACCACCAACACCCTGCAGCCCCATCGCCTCTCAC
>NC_055978.1:19512829-19527829 GCF_018492685.1 Alosa sapidissima | reverse complement strand
ACTAAACGCACCTGTTTGAGAGACAAACATAAACAAAAACAAACACATGCACAGATGAATGTCAAACAAATGTGCACATACAAATGTACAACACATGCCCACATACACAAATACTTAATATCAATCAGTGGGCACAGACACACACACACACACACACACACACACACACACACACACACACAATGATTTGTGTTGTGATTATGGAGTCAACAGATGCATAAGTCTCAATCAGAGGGTTAACCCCGAACCCAGCGGGATTGTGGGAAGCGCGTGCCAGTTTGTTTGTTACACTGCGTTGGCAGTCAGTAGGAGTCTGATCTGTTTGGAGTGGTAAACTAGACTCATGCTGTGGATGCTGTGTTCTCGTGTGTGTGTGTGTGTTAGCGTGTGTGTGTGTGGGTGTGTGTGTGTGTGTGTGTGTTAGTGTGTGTGTGGGGAAGTGAGACTACCCATGCAGTGTCTTACTCCCACCTGCTGGTCAAACACAGCAGTAAGTGCAAAGGTATGGGAAGAGTGAGAATAGACCTGAGGCAATTACACACAGACACACACACACACACACACACACACACACACACATACACACACACCTGCGTTCATGTTCAAATATAGACAATAAACAGTGTATGTAAGAAACCACACACATTGAAATGCAAACATTTATATTAGAAAACAGTAGGAAATGTATGTCCCTGTCATATCACTCCTGTTTTAAAAATATGCATAAGGTCAATTCATGCATCAAGTCTGGAAACACCTCTGTTTCAATACACAGCATGGTAATTAAGATACTATGTAAATAAATATCTAAGCATGTCTGAGTATGAATTTACTGCATAATTACTTGTGTTTTTGTCTCTCTTTTTCAAAAACAACTAGCATTTTCATTATCTTGTACTCCCAATGCTCCCTTGATAAGCCTCATGCCTTTAAATCCAACCGAACCCCACTAGAATCAATGCATGCACGCCCCCCCTCCAGCTTTGATATGGAGCTTTGCAGAGTGGAAATAAAGAACATGAGCAGGATCACTCTCTAACAGTCAGGCTTGATGGAGAACACAAGATGCTAAGAAAATGACCCCCCCCCCCCAGCGAAAAAAAAGCAAAGGGGAAAAATTGCACTGATGAAAATGAGTGGCCATCACATGGAAATAGAGAGAAGCCTCTGTTTTCTTTTTAATGAATATATTTACCTTCCATAATTGCACCAGCCAATTAGGCGTAAACATCGCACAGGTCTTTGTAGTTGGCAGAGTGTGGCGGTTCAATTTTTATTTTCGAGCCGACGAAAGGAGATGCAAGCTGAATCGCATTCGATTTCATTTCAGAGAAACATACAAGCTAATAACATTCTAAAACATTAATTTAGACACGCTTTGATGAGGAACACAGGGTATCCGCGGAAATGCATAGACGTGTTTTTTTTATGTTTCTTTATTTATTTTTTTGGTCTCTAGTGTTTGTTGTATTATTAATGCATTATTTCAGATATGCTTGAAAATCTCCTAATGAAATGGTTCTTCAAAAAAGCCCATCATTTGCAACTAACACAAGCCCCTAAATAAAACTTTAAATCAACTCCAATAAACTTTTCAGAGTGGCGAGGGAGAGGCTCGAGTTTTCATGGGGGACTTATGAGAGCGTCTAATATAAAATTAAAGAGTAGTCAGATGCACACACACACACACACACACACACACACACACATACTCATACACACACTCTCATGGTCATACGCGTAAACACACACACACATGCAAATATAACAGGGAGGAGAGTTCAACTTCCTCCTCATAAGTAGTGGAATGCAAGAATTTCTTGAGTTACTTCTTGAACAGTTTTTCTCTCTCTTTCTTCTTCAGTCTGTTCTTCTTCGGTCTGGTTTTAATGGTCTCTGTCTCTCTCTCTCTCGAGCAGCTGGGTAATTATGGCTATTCTCCACCTCGTTAGTGACCCTCAGGACAGTAGTGTTCATCAGTGCACTGTCACTTAGTCATGACAATCACACTCTCCAGCTCTCTCTCTCTCTCTCTTCAACTCTCTCTCTCTCTAGCTCCCTCTAGCTCTCACTTTCTCTGGCTCGCTCTACCTATCTCTCAGACTCTCTCTCTCTCTACCTCTAGCTCTAAGTCTCTCTGCCTCGCTCTACCTATCTCTCAGACTCTCTCTCTCTCTACCTCTAGCTCTAAGTCTCTCTGCCTCGCTCTACCTGTCTCTCAGACTCTCTCACTCTCTCTCTCTACCCTGTAGGGTGTAAAACCCAGACACCTTGTGTCTCATGTTTCACTCACCTTCTGTTGAGAGTCAATCAGCCCCAGAGTTCAAGGAGAGTGTCTGGGGTAGCACCGCACTTGACCTTTGACCTACTGCAACGCATCACAAAGAGCTACCCAATCAAAGGCTCGTGGGTCAAGAGGTGTCTCGGGAGTTATTCTTCTCTCTACAAAGAAAAGTTGGGTTGTGCGTGACGGTAAGAAAATACATTTTTTTTTCAGTTAATTGCAGCTATACTCGGAAAGTGAGATTGATGGGTCTTTGATAGAGAGGAGTAATCTTAAAGTGCCAAAAATGTGTGTCAGTCAATCTTTAAAGATGGACACCTGACATAAAGGTGTAAAAATCAGACTGATGTACGGTCACTGAAAATAAAAAGGGGTTTATTTATCTATTCCCCACCCCCCAAAAAAGAATAAAAAATGTATCATGTTAGATGATGTAAGAAATATTGTTTTTGAGAATACACGGATTAAAACATATAAATACATGAACATACATATTTTCTTAAAAAATACATTTAAGACAAGACAATAGAAGGGTTAGGTATTTAACTAGTACGATTATAATTGCATTGCTTTGTCCATTTTCTTTTTTACAACACATTAGATTAAGGCAACGTTGGCCATTTTGCTTCATAAACGTCAATAAAGAACATTTAAGAAACATTTACAACACATCTCTCCTGCACAGTGCAGGCATCAGATGTGGTCAGTGTAAGAACTGCATACAGTAAGGGAGTCATTCAGTCTATTCGTGACTGCAGGCTGCACAGTGTTCGCAGAGTTCTGTTAAGATCTCCCATCATCACTGGATCTCCCTTTTTTGTCTTAATGCGCTTCAATGAATGTCGGTAAGATCTGGGAGGACGGAGGGAGGGAGACGCTTTCTCTCTCTCTCTTCTTTCTCACTTTCTCTCTCCATTCTTCATAAGCAGTTAAGTGGTTCAAGAGACAAGGGCACAGAGTCTCAGGGCTCCAGCATGAAACCTCTTTTTGCAAAATGTCTTTTTGCCTGGAGTTGGAGTTGTGGCTTGGGAGTGTGTCGGGCAGTGGAGTGGCGTGGCCACAGAGGGGTGAAAGGTCAGGAGGGTTCAAAGGTCATTATGGGGGGGGGGGGGGGTCCATCAGAGGTCATCGTCGTCGTCCGAGCTGAAACTGGAGCGGTGGCTGGAGCCCTTGGAGGCGTCGGGCGAGGCGGCGGAGAGCAGGGGGTCAGTGCCGAACGGCGAGAGCGGATCGTCCATCAGGATCTCCTCCAGCCGGTGCTCCTCCTTCAACGTGGCACTGAAGAAGTCTGTGAAGTGCGACAACGGGTCCGAGAAGGTCGTCGAGCCGTCACCAGGCTCCCCTGCCCCGCCCGTCGCGCCTGACGACGGCACAGAGGGCATGCCGCTGGTGGCCCCTCCGCTGGTTGCCACGGCGGCGGCACCACCGGGTTGAGCTCCCATGATCGGAGTGCGGGGCAGGTACTCGGCTCCTCCGTTGAGCTCGTCGGGGTAGAGGGGGGGCTGCTGGGGTCCCTGAGGCTGGTGCTGCTGCTGTTTGAGAAGATGGTTGGACAGCTCGACGGGCCCCAGAGAGGTGGCCATGCTGGGCAGACCATGGGCCCGTGCCTGGATCTCCAACTCCTGAGGAGAAAACGCACAGGAGAGGACAAGAGGGGTTAGACCACAGAGATGAACAGAGTTGGAAAAAAAACAAGAGTTCTAGAGAGAGAGAAAGTTCTAGATAGAGTAAAACCACATAAAATACTGCAGAGTTAAATATCACAGAGAGCACCAGCGAGATGACTAAACAGGAAGGACCACAGAAAACATGGTGTAGCATACCATAGAAATAGGTTTAAACTAGTGTAGTACATTGAAAACAAATGTAAAGAATAATGCACTACAAGCTAATTCACTTGGCTATATCTCCACCACATAAACATCCTCTTTCCCTGAAGCCTTGTTCTCTCAGACAGTGAAAGACAGCAGTGGATGTGAACCGAACGCGACAGAACTGAGGGACTGATCTGGCCACTGCCTCCCCAAGCACTGAGCACCGCATCAGTACTCATGTCCACCCCATAGCACTGCCTGGTTGACTGATGGTGTTTAAACAGCATCCCAATTTAGTGCTGGGGGAGTGATTAATCTGGCTCTCGGCTATCTACAAAGTGTGTGTGTGTGTGTGTGTGTGTGTGTGTGTGTCCAATCCCTTCATACATCTACATCCACTACAAACACACACACACACACACCCCACTTCCACTTGGATTGATCCATCCTTTGAGCTTTGCCATCATAAACATGACAGGGACAGAGTAAAGAAAATACGGACGGGGGGGGGGGGGGGCGACTCACGAATCTCATCAGTCAGTGGACTCAGCGCATCATCAGTCTGTGCCGATACTGCTCTAGAAGAGGCCTGTACCTCACAAAGGCACATCTGGCACAAAGCCCGAAGCTTGCTATCCTACACCCAATCCAGTGATGAATTTCTCGCCATGAACCTCCACTTTTATTAAACCTTGCGCCCAGGGGTGTGGCAATTAACAAAAGGTGTGATCTGGTGCATGATCCAAAAATCACCTTTTTACACCGTCTAAAAATCATTACGCCACTGATCAAGAAAAACCTGGTCTATAGCGAGAGAGGCGAATATACACAGCTGAAGACGCAATGTCAGGAGATGTAGGCAGCCCTTAGCAACCAGTCCCAAACAATTCCTCTGCAGGATAAATATCCTTAAGATTTTTATTCAGTCATTCGTGGGGCAACATTATTGGGGTAAGTGTTGCTTTTTTCAGGATATGTCAATAGTGAAAGTAAATAACTGTGTAGAACTGTTTTGTTGTTGCCTATGAGACCACGGTGAAGTTAATGACTGTGGAGACTAATTAAGAAACAGAAGAACAACCCTTTTGAAAAATGTGTCCGGTCGCTGATCACAAAATCACACCATTTAATTAGCTAATGTTGACTGGACAACTCTTAAACTTTGCATCTCTGACCAAACATTTCCAATCGCTAAAATAGAGCCCTGAGAGTCTTCTAACCAAGCACCAGCCAGAGCACTCCACAATATTGCTGATAACATATTGAGCACTGCTACAATGCTGATGTAATGGTATGTTGAACAGTGCAACAGTGGTGATTCAGTGCTGAATAGTACTACAGTGCTGTTTCAAGGTTAAATGCTGATACAATGTTGAACAACGGTGGAATACTGACGCAAACACCCACACAGGCTTTGGGTTGGGAGTTTGTCATTCCTGGAGAGCAAGAATGTGGAATCTGTGGCTCATCTCTCTCTCTCTCTCTCTCTCTCTCTCTCTCTCTCTCTCTCTCTAATACTTAGGAGTCTTTCAGTGGAATCCACAGATAAAGAGCTGTTTGTCTATCAGCTGAAGAGAAAAAAAACTGTCATCTATACATAAAGCGGCCTTTTCATCCCTGTAGAGCACCTTGGCAATCCAAGGTGTCTGAATGTGAAAAGGGGCTGTGGGTACGGATCCATAGTGGCATATGGTGGCATTGTGGGGAACGCGTGGAGACAAAGCCATGGTCCCTGGAGCAGTAGAGGGCTGTGTACAAGTCTGTGGTGTCTAATTAAGCGTGCTGGTCTTTCTCCCAGTATGTGTGCCATGTGCATAGTGTGTCAATAGCAGGCCAATTGGACTGCATGATTCTAACCAGCCTTCCCTTCGTGCCTGCGTGAGAGCTATGGCATGTGGGCTATGTGAACATGCATTTGTTTCTGTATGTGTGTGTGTGTGTGTGTGTGTGTGTGTGTGTGTGTGTGTTTGTGTGTGTGTGTGTGTGTGTGTCCTCTGATGCAGGATTTGATAATCAAGTAATTACTCCAGTGAGTCCCACTTCAAAGCAGAGGGAGGGACACAGCAGCTACTCACATCAGTGGGAAGCCTGGCAGACAGGCATGGAGGGATAGGGACAGAGAGAGAGATGGAGAGAGAGATAGAGGGATAGAGGAAAGGATGGAGGGAGGAATGAAGAGGGTGTGAATGGTGTATTTATGCATCTGTCCATGTGTGTGTATTTCAGTCTGTTTACTTTTGTTTTCTCCCTGTTTTTGTCTAATTGAACTGTCTTTATTTCATCTGGTTTTCCTCTTACCCTCTCTGTCTTTTATTCACACACACACACACACACACACACACACACACACACACACACACACACATTCCATCCTTCCCTCTTCTCTGAGAGCGTATGACGACGGGTGAGTAAAGGAGTTTTGTTTTTGCACCACTCTCGTACCTGGATCCTGAGCAGCAGTCTGCGGTTGGCCTGCTCCAGCTTCTTCTGGCGACTCTCCAGCTCACGGGCGTGCTGCTGCTCCTTCTGCAGCCACTTGATGTACTCCACCGAGGCCTTCAGGATCGTCCCTTTGTTCCAGCGCATGTCCCTGTGGAGCACCGCCCAGACAACAGGACAGAGAGAGAGAGAAGAGAGAGAAGAGAGAGAAAGAGAAGAGAGAGAGAGAAAGAGAGAGAGGGAGAGAAAGAGAGAGAGGGAGAGAGAAAGAGAAGAGAATGTGGGAGAAAGAGAGAGATAACCTTTTAAACACAAGTCCACGTGTCAGCAAGAATGCTCGCACCCCAGAAAGAAATGAACAGAGAGAGAGAGCAAAAAAAAAAAAACTTACAAAGGCTCAATTTTTATATATGAATAAGGAATAGTGATTTACACGACCAATTATTCATTCTTGGACATTACGTCTGGCCCCCTGAATGGGATTTTTAATAGAATACTTAAGTACATCTGGAGAAAGTCCATTCTGGGGGTCCTTGTGTGGTAAAATTAATCCCTGGGCCAAAAATGAGTGTCGGAAAACGAGTGTAAAAAAAAGATTGGACTTAGAAGAGGAAGCAAAGAGCACTGGCTCCTGATACCATTACTTTTTTTAAAAGGAGTGTGAAAGCGAGCAAGAGAGTGAGAGACCTGGTTAAAATCGTCCCTTTCCACCCGAATAAGACGTCTGGGTTCTGATGGCAGTTAATAATCTCCTTTATCTTGAGCTAATGGCACCAGCGACAACAGTCGCCCTCCATTTAAATTCCATCCAAAGTTCAATTGAGCTGGGCCAATGGAGTCCCATTCCGGGCTGAGCTCCCCATCTCAGGGGCCAACTGTGCTCCAACCTGCCTACTCTTGACCTCAGTCTCATTCAAGGACTTTGAAAACCTTGACTGAAAAAAAAAAAAAGCAGGAGGCTTCAGCAGTCCTTACTCAAACATGAATCAGAAACTTTGGGTAGCACTTTGGGGCCTTGTGTAATTATATAAAAAAGGAATGGATGAGCACATTGTTGAAAGAACAAAGGAAGCAACAAAGGAAGGTTGAGCTTCTGTTTATATTTATGCAGGACTTGGCTCCAGTCATGGTACAGTAGGTAGGAAAATAAAAGACTTTCAGCACGTTCAGTCTATCACAATGTATTTTTACTTCTATTTGGCTTTTTTTTCTTCCAACCATACTCTAATGGTAATCATATTCGCTATGGATAAAATAAATGTAAAATATAAATGTGGTATATAATTTATTTTCAGGAAGGGCTATTGCTGGTGTATTGTGAAAGTATGGACATTAGCTTATGTGACAGTAAGGATGTTTAGGAGAAAAGTGAAAAGCGACTCAGACACTTACGGGTCATTGGACTTTGGTATGAGCGTCCCCAGCTCCTTGATTCTGTAGTTGATGTTGTATCTTCTCCTCCGTTCAACTGGAAGACAAACAGAGCGATTGATGAAGACATGTTCACAGAAATTATTTTTTTAAGAGCAAAACCAAATCGATAATTACAATTTAGTCCGATTAATTGTCAGTGATGAAGCACTCACTGAGATTGTGGTTGTCTTTTTTCTGTCGCTCTTTGGCCATGACTCTGGTGTCGTGTTCTATAAAGAGAGAAAAGAGAGGAAGAACAGAGAGAAGGAAAAAAAAATTTGAGAGAAAGTTCAGATAAGTGGTGACAACGCCAAGCTAACAGACACACATTAACATACACATACACACACACACATCGCCCTCACAAAAGATCAGTCAGCTCAACCCTTTGCACCCTCGTTTGCCCAGGTTGTGATCACACAGACTCGCTCAAGGACCGCCTGACCCCCAACTCGTCGTGGCGCCCCGATCGCCCGACTCCCCCTGGCACCACGCGACCCCTCCGACCACAAACAGGAATGACCTTTTTACCCCCTCCGTCCACCCTCAAAGAGCTTCTTCTTCCTAGTCCACAGAGCTCCTCTTTAGCCCTCTGTGGCCTCTTCTGTGTCCTTGTTAACATACTGAGACTCACAATCAAGTCAACTTAACAAATTTGCTAATTTAGTAAATGTAGTAAAAAAAAAGGGATGAGATGGGGTAAGGGTGGGGATTGGAGGGGGGGGTGGAGGGGGGGTCAGGGGGTGGAGAGAGATACTCTCTCAAGTGTTCATATTCACATTCACATTCTTCCAAATTACATAATTGGGCGGCGTGATTGGATTTCTCAATCTGTTTTCTGTTGATTCAATAAGGCCCATTTAAAACCCCATGTAACACGCCCATTGTCTGGAGCCCTGCACACTTATATGAAAAAGGCTGTAATTTACTTATTTGCGCATCGTAGTGAAGCGTTCTTCAGGCATCCTTTCTATTTCCTAAATCAATTAGCTCTACTTGATGCATGACATTCATAAGAAAAAAGACTGTTCATTTACACAGAGGCTTTTTGTGTTGCTTGCATGCACCATGGCAAACTCATTGCCATTTTTTTTTTTTTTCGTTTTCCTGCGAAATGATTTACTGATTATCAGCAAAGAGGGAGAAGTAACTGCAAGCCAAACAAGTTTTGAACATACTTTGTGAGGGAAAAAAAATCAACAAACAAGATGAAAACCTATGTTTGTGTTTTCTTTTGAAATTCAGCCGCATTTGATTTAAAAAACATTCAACAGATGATTATCCAACCAGACTTAAATCAGTCCTTTTCCCCTCCCTGCATTTCACGCATACGCACGTGCAGCATGTATTCAACTGCCCCCAATGACTCAACTGCAGTTTAATTGGTTATTACTTGTTTTGTCCACTATTAGGTCAAACTCTGTCAAACACAGTGTTACAAAGTTTCACTTGGGAGACTCTCTCTGTGTGTCTCAATCAGTGACACTCTCTTTGAATAAAATAAGTAAAATAACATCCCTATTCACGATACCCACCTTCCTTCACCCTCTTTGATAAGAAGTACTGTATGTAAGAGTAAATGTGAATATTGCCCCCCCCCCCCCACCCCATCCCACCCCTGGTCTCTGTGTATGCTCTGATTGTAAGAACTGTCATTCATCTCTTTCAAATAAAGCAATGTGTTGGTACGGATCTTTTTTTTTTTAACGTTAGCTATTAGCTCTGCTCTGCGCTGTCGGATTTGCCGTACCTGTGACCTCCCTCTTAACAGTGAGCTTTGTGGGGCAAGAGATGGGTGGCAGTCCACCATGAGGGGTGAGCATACCTGGCTCACCGCTGTACACATCCAGTATCCCGCCGTTCAGGGACACCTAGAAGTGGAGGAGAAAGAAAGAGAAGAGAGAGAGAGAGAGAGAGAGAGAGAGAGAGAGAGAGAGAGAGAGAGAGAAAGGAGTGATGTATGTGCGTGTGTGCATTGATGAGGAGATGAGTAAGAAGGAGAGAGACAGAGATAGACAGAGAGAGACAGAGATAGACAGAGAGAGATAGACAGAGAGAGACAGAGAGAGAGAGAGATAGACAGAGAGAGAGAGAGAGACAAACAGATGAGATTACTGAAGAGGTTCATTCATCCCCAATGTTGCTTCCTTTGCCCTCCCCAGATGCCCCCCTCTACACAGGAGCTAAATGTCTACACTTCCACATTCTTCAGCCCCTCCTGACAAGCCCTGATACTGCATTGTCTAGACACTGGACATAGGTCTCAATTGACTTCCTGTCTCTCTTTTCTTTAGATGTGTTAAACCCTTTTAAGATGAGAGAGAGAGAGAGTGAGAGTGAGATGTTGCTGGGGGCATCACTGAGATGGCTTCAAGGCCCATGTGTGTGTGTGTCTGTGTCTGTGTTTGCTGTCTGCCTACTTGACTCTCTGGCTAAGGATGGTATGTGTTTGTCTAGTTTTGTCTGCGTTTACCAATAGTAACAGACCTCCTTGTACTGGGCCACCATGACAAAAATGCAGCTGCCTGATTTAAAAATAGCACCCCTCTTTATGAAAAGGGCCATCTCAGTGTCTCTACCCATCTCTCCCTCTCTCTCTTTCTCACACACACACAAAGACACACACACACACACACAGATGTCAACGATAGAGTAAGTAACATTTCCCATAAGCACCCAAAAGCATGAGGACATTTATCTCTTTTCTCTTCCTTATCTTTTTCTTCCTTATCTGTATGACACTGGTGGTATGTGGAGACATGGATTTAGAAAGCTATGTGCGAAGAGCCGATTGTGTGTGTGTGTGTGTGTGTGTGTGTGTGTGTGTGTGTGTGTGTGTGTGTGTGTGTGTGCCATGAAATACTGATATTCACAGTAAAAGTCCATATATAATCTGATTTTCCTGGAGGGCAAGGAGTGCAGGAATGACAAATAAGAGAGAGAGAGAGAATGAAAGCCAACCATTATGTGATCCTTGCTTTTGCATTAGTGATTATCTCAACACTAGTTGATGCAAATGTGTGTGTGTGTGTGTGTGTGTGTGTGTGTGTGTGTGTGTGTGTGTGTGTGTGTGTGTGTGTGTGTGTGTGTGTGTGTGTATGCACGCATGAGGTGGGGCGCTGCTAATCAAAATGAAGGATTGCGACAGTCGTGCGCCTGCCGTCTGGTTAATCGCTGCCATCCATCCCCATCTGTGTTGGTGGATGTGTTGACACTCCGTAGAGCTGAGACGCATCGCTTCGTGCAACTAATTAAAATGAATTGATCCATTTAAGCACGGTATCATTTCAGAACAGGCCCATCGGGAGTGTATGTATTAGTCCAATCCGATGCCTCACTGCTTTCCTTCTGTATAATCATAATCTCTCTCTCTCTCTCACTCTCTATCTATCTGTCTGCCTTTCATTCTCTCTGGGTTTCTATCAACTAGTGTCTTTGTTTTTTTCTCTCAATCTGTCTATCTCTCCTGGTACTTTCACGCAACCCTCTTCTTCTCGTCTTTTTAATCCCTTCATTTCACTTATCCTTATTTCACTCTCTCTCTCTCTCTCTCTCTCAACCTCTCTATGAGTGAAAGTGTTCCTTCTTTAGCTTGGAATGCTACTTGACAAATTCCCTTTCAGAGAAGCATATTTCTGTGTTGAACTCAGGTGTGGTGCTAATGGAGATTCAAGTATCTCTTTGTCCGAGACCTAGCTAGTATTAACGTCAGCTAACGGTTGAGGAATGCTAGCCCGCATCCCTGTCATACTAAGGCCACTTGTTTCCCTCAGACTCCCACGCATTCTTGCACTCATTATTCTGTGTAATAACTCATTTTGAAAGAGCATTTTTTTCTTTCTTTCTTTCTTTCTTTCTTTCTATCTCAGTGGCAGCTACATAACATGGCTAACATATTTTCAACCTATTCTTCTTCCACTGGAATTCCTCGAGTCGGATTTGGTTTTTCTCACCTCCCAGATGAAATGTCACCATACACACACACACACACACACACACACACACAACACACACACACACACACACACACACCCCACACACACAGACTTTTTCTCCAGTGTGAGAGTAAAAAAACACTGAAAACATTCCCTCCCTAATTAACACTCTCTCTCCCCTTCTTCACATCACCAAATGCTACAATGTTAGCTGTCAGCATCTGCCTAATCCATTGTATCGTCAGGCTTAGCAAGAGAGTGAGAGAAAGAGAGAAAAGAGAAAATGACTTAAGTCTTCTGACAAGGTAGGCTAAGACATTGAACTTTGACTCTTGGGCGTACTTAATCTGACCTCACACTGAGTCAGAGACCCCTTTTTTCCCAAGCTTGTCCCAAGGCTGATCACAGGTAATGTTTGCTCTGGGGTAGAAAAGCCTTTCATTCTCGCCAGTGTCTTTGAAGCAACCCTAATTGCTTTAACCACATTTACATGTCAATGTAAAACCATGGGACACACCATCAGTTCTATTGTTAGGTGATTGGTAAAGTCGTCCTAAGTACTTGTTTGCTTGTTTTGCGTCACTCTCAGCTACATACTTCCAACAGAGGAGAAACCTAATCACAGTTAAATACTGACGCTAATATGCTAGGTGCACAAACAGTGATAGAGGGCTGACCACACAAACAAACACACTTAGCAACAGAATAGTTGACAATAGACTATACTTACATTGCTTTGCATTAAGAGGTTAGACTCCATGCAATCCAAGCCCCCATCATTGAAGCCGGATTCAAGGCTAATTAAGTCATCAATAACTTCATCCATTGGAAACTAAAAGAAAACAGTAATTTCAGTGTACTCCTTTGCTCTGACAATTGTGAATACAAATTTGTTGTTATTGCCGTTTGTTTGTTTTTGTTTGTTTTTCTCGACTTTCTTTCAGCAGGAAAGTAAATAACACTGTATCAATCATTCATCAAGGACAGTACACAGATCGAAGAGAAGTTGGGAAACTAGTCCAACCACAGACGTTTCTTCAGAAAGCAGCAGAGCAGGCATAGACAAACAATGGGGTAGAAGGGGAGCTATCTAACACAGAAACGCCTGCAATCAGACTAGTTTCCACAAATTTCTTTCTGTTTAATGAAGTTATTGATGAACAGAGAGAAAAGCAATGGGGGCGTGTGGGTGGTTGGTTGGTAGGTTGGGGGGGTGGGGGCTCAGGAGCATAATAAAGTACTACTAGGATTTCAGAGTGCAAACTTTTCAGAAGCGTTTAAGAGAGCACACGTATGACTCACCTCGCTGTCATGGCTACTGGTTGCCAGGGTCAGCAGGTGGATGGGGCTGCCTGGGGTGCTGCCGTCACCCTGCGGGGGCATGTGCCCGTTACGCATGACTGGCACGGTGCCCAGCGGCTGCCCGGCGTGAGGGTGAGGGCCCGGGTGGGCCTGGCCAGCGAGCTTGGAGCTCAGAGTCAGGTACTGGGCCTGGGCCTGGTGGAGGTGGTACTTAGGGTTCTCTATGTGACTCTGTACCTGGAGGGGGGGGGGGGGGGGGGTAGGTGAGAGAGAGGGCATAGAATGACTTTTAGAGCTTTTAGAAAGTCAAGACATACATAGACAACCATATGCACACATACTTAAAAACAAAACATTGTAGCAAGAAGGGCATACCCATCCGTTAGATATACAGTATGTGAAAACGTACACAAACTCTCTCTCTCTCTCTTTCTCTCTCTCTCTCTCATGCTAGTAAAGCAGAGCCAACCAAAAACCAAGCTGGTAGCAAAGCTACACACTTAAACAGACACAACGAAATCCACCTCACCAATCTCCCAAAGACATAGTCAGTAAGAAAACAAAACACGATGGCCCTCTCAACTGGTCCCCTTCAGTGCAAGCCGTGTAGAACCCCCAAATGCCCAAAAGCTCCTTACGTTGGAAACTCGAATGCCGTCTCTCATGTTGTAGTAGCAACAGTCAGTTAAATGGGGCATTCTCAGTGCGCGCCGTCGTCGGTTCGCCAATAACTTTTTTCCCCGTTTTGTTCCGGTTTCTTTAGTTTTCAGTTCTTGTCGTTTGTTTTTGTTTGGTTTGTGTTTAAGTAGAGAAACCCAGAAAAAGGATCCTGTCACTGCCACCGACTTGGGTTGTTGCTGGTGGCGATAACTGAGTCTCTCCTGAGGAAGAACGAGAGGATGAAGTGTTGGTGTGTCTGAGATGGTGACTGTCCCCTCCTCTCTGACCAGTGGGCCCTTATAAGAGGGCAGGACCAAAGACTAAATCACCTAATTAGTGGAGCGAGCGTGGAGCAGGCTAGCCCCCTCTTTTTTTACTAGCCGTGGTAATCACCTCAAACAGAGACTCATCAGATTGCCCTCAGTTTGATCACGACAGGATATCTGCCTGTGGCCTATATCAGTCTTTTCAATGGGAGGGGGTTAAGGGATGGGGGGGGTGGGGGGTTTGAGGGTGGGGAGGAGGCGGTGGGGTTGAGGGGTGGGTTCATAGCTTTCATGACGTACTGGCCAGCCAATCGCAAAACTTCCCCCTGCTTCTTTGTTATGCCACTTCTGCTTCAGGGGGATCTAGGGCACAAATGACATTTGTTCCACGTGGGTTTTAAAATAACTTGGCTGTGGCCATTTTTACCGCGGCACTCAGTAGGAGCATTGTCTTAGGCCGATAACCCAAAGAATAACTATGGCCCAAGAAAAGCTGCCCTCCTTCTAATTTTAACTCACTGCATCTCGTAAATGTGAGACAGCTATTCTTTTATTGGAGTCTGTGTGTGTGTGTTTGAGAGAGAGAGACAGAGAGAGTGTGAGGGGGAGGATTTTCTATTTCTCTCACTAAGGTCACACGGTGCATCTCTAACATGGTTCTATTGGGTCCCCTGAGTTATTTTTGGACCCAACAGAAAAAGGCAACACATTTATGACGTCCGAAACGTGCCTTAAGGGGGGAAACATCCAATTGGTTTATGTCAAATTCAATTTCACACAAAAGTTTCATAATCCCAAAAGAAGATTGACATTAATTCCCCAAATTATGGATTGTGGAAAGAAGTCACATTCATCACTTAAGACACCAACAGCTGTAGCAGCACAGC
>NC_055978.1:19507829-19510329 GCF_018492685.1 Alosa sapidissima | reverse complement strand
ATCTCTGTTTAAAGACAACCTATGAGTTGCTCAATATTGTTTCAGTGTTACACAAGTTCTTCTTTCACTTCAAAAAAAAAGTTGGCCTTATGAAACACTGGGCTAGTCTGTTGCAGAAATAGTGGATATAACCGTGGCTGGACAGAGATCACTTTTTCACCTTTTCATACACTCCCTGCTCAGCCGCAGCCGACACAGTTTGAGTGTTTGTTCATTTTGTGACCCTCGCCCAGCCCGATAAGTCAGAATTTACAGTAAATGAATCACTTACAGAGTGTAGCATTGGTGTGTGTGTGTGTGTGTGTGTGTGTGTGTGTGTGTGTGTGTGTGTGTGTGTGTGTGTGTGTGTGTGTTTGTGTGTGTGTGTGTTTGTGTGTGTGTGTGTGTGTTTGTGTCTGTGTGTGTGTGTAAGTGTGTGTGTTGGTGTGTGTTTAAAAGTGTGTGTTTGTGTGTGTGTGTCTGTGCCTGTGTGTGTGATCATTGCTGTGAAAGGGAACAGTGAGTGAGGATGGAGAAGTTTGAATCAATTCAGACAAGTTGAAAAAATCATCATTCAGCCTACACTCTCATCCCTTTCTTGCTTTCCATTTCACTAGAAATGCCAACATTGCTTCAGGCTTTTAGTAACTCTAAAAATCACATTTAATAGTAACTCTGAAAGTTTATGAATACCTTTTAATAAGGTATTTCCAACAGCCTACTATGTCTAACTCTATTAGAGTGCATAATTGTTTATAAACACACACGTCTTAACGCAGGGCTGCACCGCATACAGCACATGACACAGTGTTTCATACTTTGTGAACACTGTGTCTTGCCTATTGGTAACCATGCCAGTTGTGTTATAAATAATGTTATAAGCAGGTATAAAATGTGATATTAAGAATTTTTAAATGTTAACATTATTTAGGGAATTCATGGGGAAATCCCATGTAACATCTTGTGTATGTATGTAATTATGGAACTCAATATAGAAAGTCATTTGAACTATTTCAGGTAACACTTTATTTTAATGTGTCGCTGTTACAGTGTACCTAATTAGGTACAGTGGTACAACCTGTAACAGGTACTATCAGGTACTATCATTGTACTTGCATTATGTATTTGTGGGTACCTACATATAGTTGTTACATTGTAATACTGAGTGCTTTTACAAAACTTTGCCTATTTGCCTAAATTTTCATCAGAGGCAAAGAGCTGACCTGAGACCTGCTGGATGGGGTATATCTGGTCATGATAGATTTGATATACAAACCATTCTTAGCCCCAGTCAAGGCCTCATTGTCTTCAGTGTACATGTAACAGCTGTGCTCCTACAACCTTGTTACTCTTTGATACAGTGGAATAAACCTATTAAGTGTACCAGTTAATTTCTTACACATACATATGACATGTATGTTATGTCTTCGAATACATAATGCAAGTACAATGATAGTACCTGATAGTACATGTTGTTACACAGGTTGTACCACTGTACCTAATTAGGTAGGTACACTGTAACAGCGACACAATAAAATAAAGTGTTACCCTATTTTATTAGTAATACATACATACATCATTGTTTGTTTTTATGATGATGTAGTGACTGATGAAGCAAAACTTTGTGCAATCAATAATGGTGGGGGAGCTTTTTTAGTAAACCTAGGTAAAAGGTTCCTTAGTTCCCTAAAAATCTCTGCAAAAATCTTGCAGAGATACCCCTAAAAGCAGACGAAACATGTTCATATTGAACTATTCTAGTTCTGAACACGAGAGTAGCCCTATAGTGCTGAACACAATCTGACATCCCGCGAGACATTGATTTATGTCTTTTTGTATTGGTCCAATGCATCCATGGAGAATGCAATAGAAGCATTGGGGGCTCATGCAGGCCAATTAAGATCTTTATCTCTGATATCCGTTTGATCTATTGTCAACGGTCATTTGGGAAAATCTCGGCGCATCGGAGGGCCAACGGATAATGCACGTCCATTTGATAATCACGCCTGGCCTGGGAATCCGAATCAGTGTGAAAATGATTGGACTTTGCAGCGCGGAGCAGAACAAGAGCGAGGAGGAGCGAGCAAGAGCGAGGAAGAGCGAGCGAGTTATTGGCCACAGCAGGAGTTGGCTTTGTGCTCAAACATGCGCCACCGGGAAGTAATACGTGACCACACACAAGCCCCAGATGCCATGCACACAGAATGAGAGTGAGACTTCTTCACACACACACTAATACACACACACACACACACACACACACACACACACACACACACACAAACACACACACACACAAACACACACACACACACACACATACACATGCATGGTCATACACAGTCATACACATCATTCATCTATCTATCTATCTATCTATCTATCTATCTATCTATCTATCTGCTTCATTCACTCTCTCGCTCTCTCTCTTTCTCTCTGCAGTACCTACCGGCAGCAGCTGTATCTCTGTGAGGGAGATCACCTTGACCAGGCAGCAGCGGCTCATGGTTGACAGCTCACC
>NC_055978.1:19495329-19500329 GCF_018492685.1 Alosa sapidissima | reverse complement strand
GATTTCATATTTATTTATTTCGTAAGTGACCATGGTATAAACGGGATAATGCCCTTCGATGCGTCCATTATCAGAAATAAATGGACTTTGCTTTGCGTCGGACTGTTCACGCCTCCGCTTCGTCCATTTATTTCTGATAATGGACACCTCGTCAGGCATTATCCCTTACTTATACAGGTAAAAAAGTTATATTGACAACATGGCTAAGCATATTTACTATCTTGTTCATATCTCCCATCTGGCCGCAGATACAGAGCCCTGGACTGGAAAAAAGAGCACTTTAAGAAAAGTTTTGTACCCTCAGCTATCACTGCACTTAACAAACTCCTGTGACAATCATCCATCCCCCCAATTCTTTGTGTTTATGTTTGTCTGCACTGTCCACTTTTTTTGCTTGTATTGTTGTGAGGAGGGAGGGAGGGGGGGGAGGGGTATGGTGAGGAGGGCGGGGGGGGGGGGGGGGGGGGGGGGTATGGTGTGTGGTATGGTGGGTGTCATGTTATATGTTATATGTTATATGTGATATGTGTGAGGCTGTGTATATCCTCCATGGAATGTAAATGATGTGTGTGAAAAAGAATATCCTTATAAAGACTACTAACAATAACACAAACTCTTCATTCTAATGGTACCAACATGCTGATTGGTACAAAGATTTGCTTTCGAGATAATAAGCCAAGCATTTTGAGCAAGTTCCAGACCTTTTGAGGTAATCAACTGTGTAGTGCAGTTTGTACTGGTTGTTTTGAGAAATGCACTTACTGATGTGCAAACATTAATGATGATTCAATAAATGCACCCAAGCGTCTGAGAAAAATTGTTATATTGCATATGACATATTTTGTCATGTATGTGTGTTTCATACGTGTGTCATACGTGTGTGTTGAAGATCATAAACCTGAGAGGCTAAAAATAAGAATCTCACTGAGCCTCAAACCCACATCTCTATCCCTCTCCCCCTCTCTCTCTCTCTTTCTCTGTGTCATCCCCCACCTCTCATTGACCTTTTCATTCTGAGGACATCACTGTCTCCCTTTAATGTCAATTGATGTCAATGTCCATGCCAGCGCTCTTGCTCATGTCGGCGCATTCATAATTACTCACACACACACACACATACACACGCACTTCTGCTTTCAAACCACCGCTTTCTATCTCCACAGAGACATGCAATAACAACATCAATAACACTGACAAGACTTAGTCAATCTGAGTGCATGAGAGTGTGAGTGAGTGAGTGAGTGAGTGGGTGAGTGAGTGGGTGAGTGGGTTAGTGAGAGACTGAACTTAAGCAGTGAGTATACCAGTGCATTGAATTGAGATCACATTACAGAAAATTGTGTTTTAGTGATTGAGTGAGTGAGTGAGTGAGTGAGTGAGTGAATGAGTGAGTCAGTGAGTGAGTGAGTAAGTAAGTGAGTGAGTGAGTGATTGAGTGAAGGACTGAGTGAGTGAGTGAGCCAGTCAGTGAGTGAGTGAGTGAGTGAGTGAGTTAGTTAGTGAGTGAGTGAAGGACTGATTGAGCAAGTGAGTGAGTGAGTGAGTGAGTGAGTGAATGAGTGAGTCAGTGAGTGAGTGAGTGAGTGAGTGAGTGAGTGAGTGAGTGAGTTAGATGAAAGTATGAGTGAATGAATTAGCATGTCAAGAGTGAATGAATTGAATCATGTGTACGCCACCACTATGTTTACTCAGTTACACACACACACGCGCGCGTGTGTCCCCACCATGCTGCCCATCTCTTATTGGTCCTGTCACAGCCACTTAGCAGCACGCTGGCCTCAACCCCCGCCCCAAGCCTAACTCTACTGACCCCATCGGCAGTGCGCGCCGATCAAAGGAGGAGAACGAGGGCAAAGGGAAGACCACTTGGTTCATGGACTCCAAACTTGATTATCTGTCATGTAAGACATAAGTTGGTTTAGTCCTGATACACTGCATGCACATATTTGTGATATCACAGGTGTGTCTTTCCCGTCTTTTCCCCCCCAACCCCCCCCCCCCCCCCCACCACCACCTTTCTCTGTCTTTGCCACTGATGTGGTCTAATCTGATCTGTTTGAATATTTCCAGGAGTTCTTTTTAAAAGATTAATACATTAATTGTTACATTCTGTAATCTCTACATTTGATCAATGACATTTTCCTTTACTACGAGTCCACCCCTCCCTTCATGGTTCCATCTCTCAGCGGTCTGTTCTCCTCTCATCCTGAACTCCTTAATCGATTAATTGTTTGAGCCTGAGTTTCATTTGTGGTGTAGTGAAGGACATAGAGGGGACAGTGCAGCACAAAGTCAGCTTCTGTGCCATCGACACGGGCAGAGCCGCTCAAAGGCTGGCCTTGTCTGTCTTCTGATAGGGGGCAAAAGGGGGTGGGTGGGGGGGGGGTGGAGGCTTAGGATCCCCTCCAACAAACACACACACGCACATACGCACACACACACACACACACACACACACACACACACACACGCACACAAACTCTCTCACACGCACACGCGCGCGCGCACGCACACACACACACACACACACACACACACACACACACACACACACACACACACGCACACACACACAGAGGGACAGGATGTCCAGATGTCTCTTGGTCAAGCAAAAAATTGAACATTCTGTGGAACATCAGATAATACCGTCTCCAGTGTGGGGACATCAGATGTATGGAGGAGAGAAACACAGAGGAACACAGAGACAGACATGAAAGAGAAGCAGAGAATAGCAGAGTGAGAGATGGAGAGAGATTTTGTGGAAAAATCAAAAATGCTGATTTATCTGGATGACTTTTCAAATTTAGTTATTTTCACAAATTAGATTAGATGACTTATCTATTTTAAGAAAATATATTGACAGCTTATTTTTATGCAAATGCTGTTCCTCTGAAGCATCCTCATCTAAAATTCATAACAATTACTGATCCACAGCAAAATATTGTTTCATGAGACAAAAACAATAATGTGTGTCCCAGCTATCATATCAACTTGGGGATGGACTAGACTTTCATCTTGCAAATCAACATTTATTTTGCTGCTTTTTAGACTCCTCAAGAAATCTAATTTCGAGTGAAAACTTCGGGGAAATAAAGGGTATGTGTAGATTTGGAGGGGGAAATCTCCAAATCAATAAAGTTGTAGTGTTCTGACCCGTTTCTCTGGCCACGGGTCGATTCAGGGTAGGCCCATGCATCCACTGAGCGTAAAACCCACTGAACTTCTTAATGCCTCGCAGTGTTTGGGGCCTGTGAGGAATGTGTTTTAGCCTCTAGTAGTAAATTCCCCCCTCTAACCCCCCCACCCACGGTGTTTACGTCTGCAGCCTGACCCCGTTTGTAATTGATCAAGGCAGGGCCAAGTAACGTGAACGCTAAGAGCATCACCGAGGAAATCTCACATTCCACGGATGCTCTCGCCAGTAAGCTCCTTCTCTCGGCGGTCTCTCTCTCTCTCTCTCTCTCTCTCTCTCTCTCTCTCTCTCTCTCTCTCTCTCTCTCTCTCTCTCGTGCCTAGGCTAGGGTTTAAGGGTGAGATGCCAAGGAGGTAGAGAGAGAGAGAGGGAGAGAGAGAGAGAGAGAGAGAGAGAGAGAGAGAGAGAGAGAACAAGTGAGACGGGTGGAAGGCACCTGTGTGAGACTAACGTGAGACGACGCAAGCCTTTTCATCACTACGGGGTGCCCCTTAGGCCAAAAGACAGAGCTAAGGCCCGTTAGGCGGTTTAATTGCCTGACTTTGCACACCCACATATAACAAACCTTTCAACTCACCTAGACAGACTAAACAGAGAGAGGGAGGGAGAGAGGGACAGGGAGATAATGGTGAAATGATAGAAAGAGAGAAACAATGGGTGAAATTGAAGAGAAAGATGAGGAGATGATGGTAATGAGAGGAGTGAAAAAGGGATGGAAGGAGTGCATTGAAGAGAAGGAAAGAAATAAAGGTCAGAGAGGTAAAGAAATAAAGAGAAAGAAAGAAAGAAAGAAAGAAAGAAAGGAGTAGGTAAGTAGAGGGAGGAGGATAAAGACAGGGAGGGAAGGAATAAGGTGAATCTGAAAAAGGAGTCTTGTCTTCAGACTTGTTACAAATCGTGAGGCATTTGACCTCATGAAGGGACGTTGCGGGGAGGGGCTGACTGGGAACTAAGCGCAGGACTAATGGAGTTAAGCCCTTTTGGTTGTAGGCATGAGCGTGCGTGGCCAGTGCTGCACGTGACCGCCAGTGTTTCGGGCCCTGAATCGGGCTCTTTGACCACAGTGGACCATCTGGGGACGGCAGAATGATGACCTCTCAAAGCCTCAGAGAAGCTAGGTGAATAACCCATAGTGTGTGTGTGGGTATGTGTCATTCCAGGTTCCAGGACACACAAACAGCGTTTCACACACACACACACATACACACATACATGTCTTTTCACAGCCTTAGGTGATCTGTCAGTGTATTTAATTGGTTTCTTATGGCTTCTTCTTCTCATTAACATCAGAGGTATGTCTTTCAGGGATACGTGGGATACTCTAGTCTTTGAGATGTAAACATTGAAGTCTTTCATTCAGGCTAACAAGCACGATAGACTAGCGTTGTGCTCTTCTGCAAGGTACATCCAAATGGACGTCAGTGTCGCCCTCACACACACACACACACCCATTCACAGCTAAAATGATTTCATTCCAGCTATTTTCAAGTGGCAGTGTCTTTTGTAATGCTAGTTGTTTAGCAAATTGATGTGAGGGGGAGGGCTGTTTGTGAGAATGCGATTACATGGTCGCATTCTTTAAGCCATCTTTTTAGAATGGCCTATCTGTGCCAACACAGTGTGTTCTGATTCGCAGGACCATGAGTGAGGCCCTTGAACTTGAGCAGGTGTCGGTAATCACTGCGATTATATGGGGAGGGGGGAAACCTGCACAACGGGCTCCAAACAGCTGCCCAAAAAACCCAAAGCCCAAGCCCGTGAACAACAGACCAGCGCCAACACTGGTCCCGATTCACCCTCAGAAGCG
>NC_055978.1:19482829-19490329 GCF_018492685.1 Alosa sapidissima | reverse complement strand
GATTCCACCCACACCCTGGCAGCCCTGGTGGACTCTGGCGCAGAAGCAAACATTATTGACACAGGACTTGCTCGTCAGCTGGGCTTGGAAAGCCATCGCTTGTCCACTCCTGTTCCAGCCCGGGCCCTGGACGGTCACGCAATTGGCACAGTTACCAGCATCACAGCCCCCATCTCAATGATGGTGTCAGGAAACCACCGAGAGACCATCCGCTTCCACCTGCTCAGCTCTCCAGGCCAACCCCTAATCCTGGGCTACCCTTGGCTCCGTCTCCACAATCCTCACCTCGATTGGGCCTCCGGAACTGTGAAAGAGTGGGGAAATGCCTGCCACCTGACCTGTTTGCGTGCTGCCTCGCTGCCCCCCGGCTCAGTACCCCCCAGCATTGCCCACGACATTTCTAATGTTCCTGAATGTTACCATGGCCTCCGAGAGGTGTTCAACAAGACCAAAGCCACATCTCTGCCCCCACACCGTCCGTACGACTGTGCCATTGATCTCCTCCCTGGGACTGCTCCACCCAAAGGTCACCTCTACTCACTATCCCCTCCTGAAAGAAAAACTATGGAGGATTACATCAGGGACTCCCTGGCAGCTGGACTCATCCGCCCGTCTTCCTCTCCTGCTGGTGCCGGGTTCTTCTTTGTGGGAAAGAAAGATGGTTCTCTTCGCCCCTGCATTGATTATCGAGGTCTGAATGATGTCACAGTGAAGAACCGGTACCCTCTGCCTTTACTCACCTCTGCTTTTGAATTGCTCCAGGGATCCACTATTTTCACCAAACTGGACCTTAGAAATGCTTACCACCTAGTGCGAGTAAGGGAGGGTGACGAGTGGAAGACAGCATTCAACACCCACACCGGCCATTATGAGTACCTGGTAATGCCATTTGGCCTCACCAACGCCCCAGCGGTATTCCAGGCGCTGGTGAATGATGTGCTGCGGGACATGCTGAATAAATTCGTCTTCGTGTACCTGGACGACATCTTAATTTTCTCCAGAACTCTGTCCGAACACACCCGTCATGTCCAGCTGGTTCTTCGACGGCTCCTGGAGAACTCTCTCTATGTCAAGGCGGAGAAATGCGAGTTCCATGCTCAGACTGTGTCATTCCTGGGATACATCGTCGCTGAAGGCAATATCCAGATGGACCCCGCAAAGGTCTCGGCAGTTACCTCCTGGCCAGTTCCGGGGAATAGGAAGAAGCTGCAGCAATTCCTCGGTTTTGCCAATTTCTACCGGAAATTCATCCGGAACTACAGCTCCGTCGCCGCTCCCCTCACAGCTCTGACCAGCATCAAACACCCCTTTTCCTGGACCCCAGAGGCCAACACAGCCTTTCATACCCTCAAGGCCCGGTTCACCACTGCCCCCATCCTCCAGATGCCGGATTCAGACCGGCAGTTCGTTGTCGAGGTGGATGCCTCAGACGTGGGAGTCGGGGCCATACTCTCTCAACGGGCAGAGGAGGACAACAAGTTGCACCCCTGTGCATTTTTCTCTCGCCGGCTTTCACCTGCAGAGCGCAATTATGATGTTGGAAACCGTGAGCTGTTGGCTGTCAAGCTTGCCCTGGAGGAGTGGCGTCACTGGCTGGAGGGGTCCACAGTTCCGTTCCTGGTCTGGACCGATCACAAAAACCTCGAATACATCCGCAATGCCAAACGTCTTAACCCCAGACAGTCCCGCTGGGCCTTGTTTTTCACCAGATTCAACTTCACCCTGTCATACCGCCCAGGTTCTCGGAACACCAAGCCGGACGCTCTCTCCCGTCAGTTTCATAAGGATGACGCCCCTTCCCAGGAACCTGCATCAATTCTGCCCGATCCCTGCGTCGTAGCTGCCCTGACCTGGGATATTGAGGAGGAAATTCAAGAGGCCCTCCGTGACCATCCCAGTCCCAGTGCATGCCCAGACGGTCGTCTCTTCGTCCCAGATAATTTGAGGTCCCGGGTCATACAGTGGGGACACAACTCCCGCCTTGCCTGCCACCCGGGCTCCGCCCGCACCTGCCATCTCCTTGCCCAGCGCTTTTGGTGGTCGTCTTTGAGAAGGGATGTCCGAGAATTCGTCCGTGCCTGCCCCACCTGCAATCAGAACAAGTCCTCCACTCGGCCCCCCGCTGGTTTACTCCAGCCCTTGCCTGTGCCCACACGACCCTGGTCCCACGTCTCCTTGGACTTTGTAACTGGCCTCCCACCATCAGGTGGGATGACTGTCATTCTCACTGTGGTTGACCGGTTTAGCAAGATGGCACACTTCATTCCCCTCCCTAAACTGCCATCTGCCAGAGAGACTGCCCAGGCTGTTCTTGATCATGTCTTCCGTCTACACGGGCTGCCCAGGGATGTTGTCTCTGACCGAGGCCCGCAATTTACCTCTACATTCTGGAAGGAGTTCTGCCGTCTTCTAGGGGCCACAGTGAGTCTCACCTCTGGGTTCCACCCCCAGTCCAATGGTCAATCCGAGCGGGCAAACCAGGAGCTGGAGAAGGCGCTGCGGTGCATGGTTTCTCGCAAACCCCAGGCTTGGGCACAACAACTGATGTGGATAGAGTATGCTCACAACTCCCTCACCTGCTCTGCCACTGGTATGTCACCTTTCCAGTGTGTGTATGGCTACCAGCCCCCCCTGTTCCCCAGCCAGGAAGGAGATGTGTCCTGCCCGTCTGCCCTCGCCTATGCCCGCCGTTGCCGTCGTACCTGGTCACAAGCTCGTGCCACGCTACTCAAGTCAGCTGTCAGCTATGCCACTGGGGCTAACCGCCGAAGATCGCCGGCACCCGCCTACCGTGTTGGCCAGAAGGTGTGGCTGTCAGCCAAGGATCTCCCACTGCGGGTGGAATCGCGTAAACTGGCACCTCGATTCCTCGGCCCGTTCCCTATCCAGAGGGTCATCAGCCCAACCGCAGTCCGGCTCCAGTTGCCAACCTCCATGAGGGTGCACCCTACTTTCCATGTTTCGAAAGTCAAGCCAACGCATGAAAGCCCGCTGGTCCCCGTGCCGCTTCCTCCTCCTCCTCCTCGCCTCGTTGACGGTGGGCTGGTGTACACCGTTCGACGCCTGCTTCGGTCCAGACGGCGAGGTAGGGGCCTCCAGTATCTCGTCGACTGGGAGGGCTATGGACCTGAGGAGAGAACCTGGGTGCCAGCCAGTCGGATTGTGGACCGGACACTCATCGCCGACTTCCACCGTCTGCATCCTGATCAACCTGCAATCCGTAGGGGCCGCCCCAGAGGGGTCCCTAACCGTCCTGCCCGCCCGGCTTCCTGTCATGTGCCTGACCCTGACCCTGTCTCGGTACCTGTCCCGTCTTCTGTCCACGACCCTCCAGCTCCCTCCGAGGATGAGGATGTTCACTCGGACCGCTCGGAGGAATTCTAGCCCTCCACCGGCTCCCCTCCGCCCTCCCGACGTGGTGTCACTCTTGGGGACTTCTGGGGCCGTCCCTTAGGGGGGGGGTTCTGTCATGAGCTCTCTCTCTGCCTGGTAACACGTGCTGATTGAAGTCTGATGACCTCCACCTGTTCCTGCTCTGCTCTGCCTCACCCTCGTTACCTACCAGCTGCACTGCATTCACCACTCATCATGCCCTCTATTTAAAGCCTTGCTTTTCAGTCCACACTTGTCAGATCGTCTGCAACCAGCACCAGTTACCTGCCTGTTTATTGAAAACGCCTCTGACTCTTTGCCTGTGATCCCGGACCCGCTCGACTACTTCTGTGTTCTCCAGCCCCGGTAATCTTGACCTGCCTTCCGTCCCTCTTCTACGAATACCGCCTAGTCCTTGACTGTACTGCTGCTTCGTTTCAATTGCTGTTGTGTGTGTGTTTCCCCCAGGACTTCCCGGATCATCCAGCTCCTGCCTTCGCTGTTCGGCTACTGGGGGAACACACACACGCAGACTCTTGGAACTCCTGTACCCCCCCCGGAACCCCTGAAACCCCCAACCCTTAAATAAACTTTTGAACGTGACGCAATTGTGGTCCTCGTCCTGTTTGGTGTCTGACATTGGTATTGTTTTTAGTATGAAAAGACGTACCTAGTGCTCTCTCAAAAGATCATTTTGACTTAATTTAAGAAGACTTCAACTTATTTTAAGGAGTCTTATCAAGACAAATTTACTCAACGCACTGTCAGACAAATTTGCTTGTTTTTAGGACAAATTTGCTTAACGCACTGGCAGACAATTTTTTTTTTTAATTAAGTCAAATGATTTCACAAGAAAGCGCTAGGTAAGTCTCTTTATACTGAAAACAATACCAACTAGTTTTTTTTTTATCTTGATATAAGATTAATAACACGTGGTTAGATTTTGTTAGATAAGCAGTTTTTGCAGTGTACTTGTTTTGGAACATCAACGAACACCACTAACCACTCGGTGAGTTGCACAGTTTTGAAAACGAACGTTAAGGGTTGTTTTAGGACATGTTTGAGCATGCCTGTAGGCAGCCACTCTGACTAGTCAAAGGCGATTCAAAACGAGTCAGAAAAGTCGAGACAGGACCAATCATCAAAATTTTGGTGTCCACCACTCAAGTTCAACAAAAACAAACCAGAAAAGGGACTCAAAGTGCTAAATACCGGAATTTTCCTTTAAGATGTTGCTGTTACTGGTTGTCCTGTTTGTGTGTGTGTGTGTGTGTGTGTGTGTGGGGGGGGGGGGGGGGGGTGTGTGTGTGTGTGAGAGAGAGAGAGAAAGAGAGAGAAAGAGAGAGAGATGGTGGTGTGTGTGTGCATAGTTAGGTGGGTTGTGGGTGGATGTGGGTTTGCATGTGCAGTCTGTGTGTGGCTCTCTATGTGTTGTGTGTGTGTGTGTGTGTGTGGGGGGGGGGGGGCTCTGTGTGTGTGTGTGTGGGGGGGGGGGGGGGGGGCTCTGTGTGTGTGTGTGTGTGTGTGTCAGATCAGATCCACATTATGAAACAGACTCAAGGGAGAAAGACCAAGATGCAAACAGACAAACAGACAGCTAGAATATGCCTCCTCCAGTTCCCTTGGTATTTCTATCATCTTCCACCTCCCAGACAAACACACGCACGGACGCACACACACACACACACACACACACACTCACACACACAAACACGACAACCAGTAACAGCCTCTTCCTCCTCCCTGGATGGCTAGACACTTGGCCAGGCGTGAGCTGGAAGAGGGACACTCTCTGCTGGGGGCATGATGGGCCTCAGGGCCCTTAGAGCAGGACAGCCTCCAGAGATAGCTCCAGGCCTCAGCACCATGGGCCTCTGGGTAGTGAATGGATGGGGACGAGAGGGGGCTTTTCATAGGGAATGTTCTAGGCTGTTAGAGGTAGTGAGTTGGAAATGTTTGTGGGCTTGTGACCTTATGGGATGCGTTAAAGAACAAGGGCTAGACCTGCATGCATCCACATGTGAGTGAGTGTGTTTGTGTGTGTGAATGTGTGTGTGCGCGTGTGTGTGTGTGTGTGTGTGTGTGTGTGTGTGTGTGTGTGTGTGTGTGTGTGTGTGAGTGAATATGTTTGATAGAGCAACCCTACTTCACCACCATAACACACACACATGCACCGTCTGACTGAGTGCAGGTCCCAGCATCTCTCAGTATCACATAGAGAGCTCCTTGTGCATGCGAGAAAACAAAGGAAATATTATTCTACCACTTAATCTCTCCCCTCTACAGAATTGGGGGGAGGGGGGGGGGGCTGCTTATCTCCATCTTCATGCTCTACACTGTCCAGTCACTTTTGACCTCCAATCGGACACACGGAATGTTCTGTATGTCACAGACATCAACCTGAACCTAAAAATGGTGGGTTTCACTAGAATGTTCCCGAGATGGAGGAGGGGGTGTAGAATGGCTACTGGATGTAGAGCCTTGTATTGTTCGTTGCTGTGGCGATTAGCTAAGAGTGTGTTTACTATGGGACTGCCGCCTTAGAGCTACACTGTACCACAATCCGGCAGAATTGGCAGAGGGATTTTGGAGGCTTATAATTAGCTCACTAATTGTTGTTCTTTTTCCCCCTCCTTCCCTGTTGTACTGTAAGCTCTTTATGAATGAAGAAAAGGGGAGAGTTGACCAGAGTGGAGTGTAGGAGACTTAAATAATACACTACCATATACACTTTTTTGTGAGCATTCTGAGTTTTCTCTACTATGGTAAACATTTTTCAGTGTCTTTCTCAAGAACTCTTACACAAAGGCTAATAAGTCATATTTAAAATCCTGTTTTAACTAGTGTTGGTTGAGTAAGGTTGTTGATAGCCCTAACCCTAACATGTAACTTTGTCATCCTGGCTCTAAACACATCTTCCCCCTAAATGCCACGCCAGTGCAGGTTAATTTGCCCCTGACGTAAGCAGTGAGTGCCACCAGTGTTCTCCATGGCCTCCTTCTCATTCTTTATCAGGATGCGTCCGTGACCTCTGATTCTGTGGGCAGGGAGCTCCTGTTTGAACTATAAGCTGCCGTCTTCACGGCTGATTCCCTCCGCCTCCCCCTCCCCGCAAGTGGCCTGTGCTCTCCTCCCAAGGCCGGGCCCTTTGGGCACGCTGTCTGCCCTGTCCGGCGACGGACGGACATGGATTAGCGGAGTCTGTTTAAGGAGGAGCCACATTAGGGACGCAATTTAGGGTCCTCTTCTGAGACTTGTGTGTCCCTTCTGGGCCCCTGTTCTGTGAGGTCGGAGGTCATGCTGACCTCTGTTTGATGATGGCGGTTTTGATAGTGTGTTGGTGATAAGGGAGAGAAGGTTGTTGATTTTCACTCCACAAAAGGGTTTTGTGTGAAGGTGAGACACAGACTCACTCATACAGACTACAGGAAAAACTATTATGAGATATTAAAGACTGTTAGGAGACTATTATAATCAGGTTGTTTAGAATAATATATATGAGCTCTACATATTGTGTAATTAGATCAGAGGTGAAAGTTCATATGTTTGGATGAGTAAACAGGATATTGTTTTTGTGTGGTCTCACCGTCATGTAGCAGTTTGTTAGGGTAACACTTTATTTTAATGTGTCGCTATTACAGTGTACCTACCTAATTAGGTACAGTGGTACAACCTGTGTAACAACATGTACTATCAGGTACTGTCATTGTACTTGCATTATGTATTTGTGGGTACCTACATATAGTTGTTACATTGTAATACTGAGTGCTTTTACAAAACTTTGCCAATTTGCCTAAATTTTCATCAGAGGCAAAGAGCTGACCTGAGACCTGCTGGATGGGGTAAATCTGGCCATGATAGATTTGATATACAAACCATTCTTAGCTCCAGTCAAGGCCTCATTATTTTCAGTGTACATGTAAGAGCTGTGCTGCTACAACCTTGGTACTCTTTGATACAGTGGAATAAACCTATTAAGTGTACCAGTTAATTACTTACATGTACATATGACATGTATGTTATGTCTTCGACATCTTGGAACAGGTCTACTAATTCACATGTACTGTGTGGTGTAACAGCAGACACGTTTCAACACATCAATTACAGGATGCATGACATCATTGACAG
>NC_055978.1:19470329-19475329 GCF_018492685.1 Alosa sapidissima | reverse complement strand
CTGCCATTGTGGCCTCTGGACAAACGCTTTTCACCTCGTCTGCTCCATCACATAACTACCCCAGCCCTCTCAATGGGGCACCAGAGGTGAGGGCGACACTGGGGCCAGTGTGAGGACTGGGAGGAACAGGGGGCAGTTTGAGGGAGGTGGTGCCACCACCCAGCACTTCCATATTTGCAATGGTCGTGACAACGACACAACAGTGCGGGCTCTCTTTGTGGGCTTTTGTCGTAGTCATCATTCCCCTGACAATCGATGTCTCTCTCTATCTCTCTCTCTCTCTCTCTCTCTCTCTCTCTCTCTCTGTGCATTTAGTTGTATGTTTGGTTCCCAGGAGATGAGCTGCCCTCTTAGTGCTGGCTTAGACCTTGGCCCCACAACCCATGTGTTTACATGAAATACATGCACTTCACTAGATGACCCAAATGGACCACAGAGAACAGATACATGTTTCCCATCACTATGTGTGCTCTTTTTTCTTTAGGCACTTTAGCCTTCCCCACAAACCTCAGACATTCAGATTTCTCCATTCGCCAATATGAGAGATCCGTCAAACTTGGATGGGTTGTATAGCTCTCTAAAGTAAACTACATGAGTTCTTAATATAGTTCTCTCAAAATAGGTCAAATGTGTTCTCTACATATAGCCTAGCTCTCTCACAACAGATAGATAGATAGATAGATAGATAGATAGATAGATAGATAGATAGATAGATACTTTATTGATCCCCAAGGGGAAATTCAAGAAATAAAATTGAGAGATAAAATTGGTACAAAATCAAGAGATAAAATTGGTACAAAAGTTCTCATTTGCCAACAAATATTTGCACCAATAGTGAGTTGGAATGAATCAGGTTCTACATAACATTAGTATAAGTATATATACTTTTTTGATCCCGTAAGGGAAATTTGGTCTTTGCATTTATCCCAATCCATGAATTAGTGAAACACACTCAGCACACAGTGAGCACACATGGAACACACAGCGAAGTGAAGCACACACTAATCGTGACGCTGTGAGCTGCCTGCTACAACAGCGGCACTTGGGGGGCAGTGAGGGGTTAGGTGCCTTGCTCAAGGGCACTTCAGCCGCTTCCTACTGGACGGGGTTCGAACCGGCAACCCTCCGGTTTCAAGACCAAAGCACTAACCAGTAGGCCACGGCTGCCCCAATTGCCCCACATTATTGATCACTTGCCAACACTTTGGCCTGGTGCCATTTCCATGCACTCTCTATGAGAGCGTACTGAGGCCAGAGGTGGACATACAAGTCTTACCACATTGTTTTGGTTTCAACCATTTACTAAATTGATCCTAATTAGTCCAGGTTGCACTGTTTTATGTCATCCCTGCCATGTCAAACTTTAATAAATGAATCTGATCTGATCTAACTGATTTTGTGAAGTGGGGATGTCCACCTCTGGCTGTAGCGGAGGCGTGTGTCAAGCCCTTACCTGCCATGAGGTCGGCCAGGTTGCTGGCAGCTGGTTGTGCCCGTAGGTTCCTGTGTGCGCCGCCTGGAACCAGGGGTGACCCGTGTGCCCCCACTCACTTTGGTTCTGATGGGTCTGATAGTTCTGGTTCTGGTCCTCTGGTTCCTGCTTTAGCTGAATCACACCCGGGCCTCGACCCAGTAGCCGCACGGTCGACTCCGGTGACCCCTTCTCCGTCTGTGTGTGTGGCACCATGTTGGATCTGTTTCTGATGTCTCGCTGAGCAAAATGTTGAATCTGCGGAGAAATGGAGAGGGGAGAGGAGAAGAAAAAAAAAGAAGTAACTTCATAAGCGAGTTCCCCAAATGACAAAATGTTATGTTTGTCGGTATAGGTTGTCAATAGGACAACACATCGTCAAGAGTCTCACTCCAGGATTTGCATAGGTCCACGTCAATAAGAAACACACATCGATACGACATGAGAGTTTTCTCAATCAATGCTCCTGCAGGAATGCGGGGATCAATGATCTGAGGAGTGAGAAACGGGTGCAATCAATGGAGCACTAGTTTCATCTAGCAGTTCCCGCAGACAGCTGCTGCCACGTACACTTAACCTGCTGAACCCATTCCTGCTTATCTACTCGAACATAAATACTTCTTATAGTAATTGTGTGTGTGTGTGTGTGTGTGTGTGTGTGTGTTTGATAAGAGTATAAGTTTGTGCATGGTGTGTGGATCTTTTTTACTGTCTATTTGTGTGTGTGTGTGTGTATGTGTGTCTGTATACTGTATGTGTGTGTGTGTGTGTGTGTGTGTGTGTGTGTGTGTGTCCATGTGACTGTAACACAATGACTCTTCTGTAACACTTCCTCTGTCGAGCGCAGACCCTCACATCTGATTAGCACTAATGTTTTGGTTGGGGTGGAAGGGAAGGGGGATTAAAACGATATCTTGGCTTTTGTTTAGCACATCGGAGGTCCCCCCTCGAGACTTCATTAGAGATGTCAGTAATAGGCCCCCGTGTGCTGAGCATATCTAGTGTCATTATTGCCATGTCACACACAATCAGTGGATATCTAAAGCAAATCACGCTGTAATCTCTTAACTCAGGCAACAGCGTGGCCTGTCAGCCTCAGTGTTATCATTAGGCAATAGGAACGAGCATTAAGCCACTGATGGTTAGGAATAACTCGGGGGAGCTGGCAGGATGCACACAGTTAGGTTAAAACTTCACGCTGCTTAGGGAATGAGGGGAAGTTTATACACCTTATGTATTCACATAATCTAAATGATAAATACTTAACTATTCCTTCATTTTACAATAGCTAGGAGTATTTGCTTGTATGGATTAATGCGTGTTAATTAATTAATGTGTGTGTGTGTGTGTGTGTATGTGTGCATCTGTGAGAGAGTATGTGTGTGTGTGTGTGTGTGTGTGTGTATCTGCCATTGGATGGATGTGTGTGTGTGTGTGTGTGTGTGTGTGTGTGTGTGTGTGTGTGTGTGTGTGTGTGTGTGTGTGTGTGTGTGTGTGCGCGTGTGCGTGTGTGTGCGTGTGCGTGTGTGTGTGCATCTGTGAGAGAGTATGTGTGTGTGTGTGTGTATCTGCCATTGGATGTATGTGTGTGTGTGTGTGTGTGTGTGTGTGCGTGTGCGTGTGCGTGTGCGTGTGCGTGTGCGCGTGCGCATGTGTGTTTTTTTCACAGCATTGTATCACAGCGCTACAGCAGACTAGCCAACAGTGACGTCCCACCGACAGACTCGGAGGCCTGTTCTTTGTCTGAGTGGGCGAACGAGCCGTGTGCTGGAGGAGGGACAGGCCAGAACCTGCACTGGGTTTTGTGTCCGGAGACTAATTGGCTATCAGAAATATGTCTGCAGTGCCCTGCTGAAAGGATGGCTCACCCCATCTGTCCCGGATAAGGAGAGGAAGTGGGTGTAAGAGTATGCAGGAGACAATGAAAGCCTGCATGGAGGAGGAATGAAAAGTTGAGGAGAGAGAAAGAGAGAGAGAGAGAGGAGAAAGAGAGGAAAAAATGCATACCGGTACTTAGAATGCAAATGAAGGTTTTGCATTCACATATGGTACGTCACATATTTTAGGTATTAAAAGAATGTCTGTGAATAGCAGTATGTGTGTGTGTGGCCAAGGTTTCTAAACAACAACCAAAGGTTACTTACAGACTACACCCACTCGGTGTAGTTCCTTTCTTACACACACACACACACACACACACACACACACACACACACACACACACACACACACACACACACACACACACACACAAACACACACACACAATCTTCAACCAGACTGTAAAATCAGATGGGCAGACAGGCAAGTGTGGATGTCTGTAAAAGGGAGGGAGACTTTCACAGGTCCTTCTCCTCACATGGGATGTAATTGGCCAGTCTGTCTGACTGGACATGGTGCAAACATGACAAAATTGCCTCTCTCTCTCTCTCTCTCTCTCTCTCTCTCTCTCTCTCTCTCTCTCTCTCTCTCTCTCTCTCTCTCTCTCTCTCTACACACCATCTGTCTTCTCTGTCTCTCTGTGCATATCTCCATGTGTGTATAAAAGTATAATCGTATACATATAATCGTATACAATCGTATACATTTTCCAACATTACAGAACAATCGTGCTTAAATCCAATTCAGCTGGAGAAAACAAGAAAGAAAAACAAGAGAGAAAGAGAGAAGAGAATACGAAGGAGGGAGAGAGAGAGAGAGAGAGAGAGAGAGAAAGATAGATGGAAGCAGGAATACCAGGGCGAGAGAGAGAGAGAGTGAAAGATAATGAGACAAAGCGAGAGGAATTCCTTGTGCATTGCCAGTTTTAGCCCTCGGTTCACTGTAAAACAATTGCCCTTGTCTGTGCTCGCTTGCCTGACTGCCTGGCTGGCTTCAGAGTCTAAGCCGGCCACTGTTTAGCACCCGGGCCCCTCCATTAGTGCTAATGCCCTGCTGCCAAGCTGCCCTCCGACACAAGGGAGCCATTTTGTTAGCATAATCGGCTAACAAGGCTCTCCCTCTCCTGGCAGGATAATAGGGGCTAAACAGGACCTTTGTCACCGGCTCACCGTCTGGCACTGTTTGGCAAATTGAGAGATTAAATGTTGGATGGCATTTGCTAATTATAGCTTGTTGGGGGCATTGATTTAGTAAACAGTGACAACTATATTTGGAGTGCGCTGTGAGGGAAAGGTCAAGCGTCAATAAAGAAAGAAAGAAGGAAAGAGAGAGAGAGAGAAAGAGAGAAAAGAGAAAGATAAGATGCCAACAAGTGAGCAAGCTCTCTCCCACACACAGCCAATTGTCATGGTCCATTTGTTATGCAAGGCATACCAAAAACACCATCTTGTGTTTGACTGGTTTTTGGGGTGCCGGGTTACGAAACCCAACAGCTACATTGTTTTCGACCCAGAATAACCTGCGGTGCGCCATGATGATTTGTCCGTAAAGGGGGCCATTTCCCCTTCATCGGTCATGCCTGTTATTGGCTGGTTAATGGGGACCCGTATGGTCACAGCGAAGGCCAGGCGGTCATTGGTCTCTCAGA